>NW_027502695.1:0-46704 GCF_021521415.1 Bidens hawaiensis | reverse complement strand
GGTGGTCCTTGGTAGTTTGGTGATGAAATCCATGGAGATTTGTTCCCACTTCCACATGGGAATTTCTGGCTGTTGAATAACCCCGACGGCTTCTGGTATTCAGCCTTTACCTTTGAACACGTCAGGCACTTACTGACCATGTGTCGCGGATGGCGCCTTTAAGATTGGGCCACCAATACAACATTTTAACATCTTGGTACATCTTGTCTGCGCCAGGATGTACGGAATACCGCGTCTTGTGAGCTTCGTTTAATACTTGCTCGCGCACGTCCTCCCTTGAGAGGGACCCATATGCGTGTTGCAAAATATCGAGTGTTCCCTTTAAGGTTCCAAATTCTTAATCATACCCCCAAGGGATTCAGTTTTAACAAACTCTGGTTCAAGGCTTCTTGCTGAGCGTCTCGATGCGCGTAGAGAGCTCTGCGTGAATTGTTAGCTTTAGGGCTTGACCCGTAGTGTTTTTATTCGCTCCTTCTGCTTAGCGCGTCTGCTACCACATTCGCTTTCCCCGGATGATACTTGATCTCGCAATCATAATCATTCAACAATTCAACCCATCTTCGTTGCCTCATGTTTAAATCCTTCTGATTGAATATATGTTGGGAGGCTCTTATGATCCGTAAAGATTACACATTTCGTACCGTAGAGGTAATGGCGCCAAAATCTTTAGCGCGAAGACAACCGCTCCAAGTTCTAAATCATGCGTTGTGTAGTTCTTTTCATTGGTCTTGAGTTGGCGCGAGGCATACGCTATAACTTTGTCTCGCTGCATAAGGACACATCCGAGTCCCTGGTGTGAAGCGTCGCAGTAAACGACGATGTCATCCGTCCCCTCTGGTAAAGATAAAATTGGCGCACTACATAACTTCTGTTTCAACATTTGAAATGCCGCTTCCTGATTCTCGCCCCCAAATAAACGCCTTGTCCTTCTGAGTTAGCGCGGTCAGAGGTAGAGCTAACTTGGAGAAGTTCTCAATGAAGCGTCGATAGTAGCCAGCTAGTCCAAGGAATTGCCTCACCTCAGTTGGGGTTTTTGGCGCTTCCCAGTTTTCGATGGCTTTACCTTAGAAGGATCGACGTGTATTCCTTTCTCGTTTACAACGTGACCGAGAAAGTGAACATCTCTAAGCCAAAACTCACATTTAGAAAACTTTGCATACAACCTTTCTTTCCTTAACAATTCCAAAATCAACCTCAAGTGTTGCTCATGCTCGGCCTTGGTTCGAGAGTAAATTAGAATATCATCTATAAAACACAATCACAAACTTGTCCAAGTATGGTTTGCACACAACGGTTCATCAGATCATGAATATAGCCGGCGCATTAGTTAGCCCGAAAGGCATCACTAAGAACTCATAATGGCCATATCTGGTTCGGAAGGCTGTCTTTGGCGCGTCTTCCTCATGGACCCTAAGGTGGTGGTATCCTGACCGTAGATCTATCTTCGAATAATAACTGGATCCCTGCAACTGGTCAAATAAGTCGTCAATCCTCGGTAAGGGGTACCGATTTTTGACTGTCAGCTTATTCAGCTCCCTGTAGTCAATACACATCCGGAACGAACCATCCTTCTTCTTAACAAACAGTACTGGAGCTCCCCAAGGTGAAAAGCTTGGGCGTATGAAACCCTTATCCAAAAGTTCCTGTAACTGATTGGATAGCTCTTGCATCTCGGATGGAGCTAATCGATAAGGTGCTCGGCTACTGGCGCAGCTCCTGGGACCAAAATCAATTCGAAACTCGATTTGTCGCTGGTGGCGGCAATCGGGCAGATCTTTAGGAAAAACTTCTGGAAATTCGCGCACTACAGGTAAGTCTTCAATTCTTCGCTCATCTCCCTTCTCTATTACATGCGCCAGGAAGGCGTAGTACCCTTTCCTTAGGCACTTGCGCGCCTTTAGGCACGAAATCAGTTTCGTCGCAACTCTCCCTTTCTTTCCCCTTGAATCATCAAAGTTTCTCCGTTCAACAGTGGAATCCGAACCTGCTTCTCATGACAAACAATCTCCGCGAGATTCTCGACCAACCAATCCATACCTACCACAATATCGAAACTTCCCCAAATCTATTGGCAACAAGTTTATATTGAACTCATGACCTCCCATGACTAATACACATTGCTCAGTCCTTTCTTCGCGCATAACTGCCTACCTTGGCTAGTTCTATAGTATAAGGTTTGTCTAGCCTACTGGTCGCTAAGCCCAGGGAGTTTTTAAACTCATGGGATATAAAACTTAGGTCAGCGCCAGTATCAAATAAGACAGATGCATAATGACCGTTAAGCAAAAACGTACCGGTTACCACATTCGGCTCTTCCTTTGCTTCACCCGCGCCGATCACAAAAGCTCTCCCGCGAGCTTGGTTTCCTTTCTGTGGGCAATCCCGACTGAAGTGTCCAGGCTTCCCGCATGCGTAGCAGCTGTCGCTCGATCCAGCTTCTCTGATGCGACAATTCATCGCCTTGTGTCCTGGTCTGCCACATTTGGCGCATTCGATTTTTGCGCATTCACCTTCGTGGTGATACTTGCATTTGCTGCACCATGGGCGAGGCCCGCTGTATCCTTTCCTTGATGGTTCCCGCGGCTTGAATCGCGTAAACCCTTGTGCTTTCCTGCTCTTGGGCGGTGGCTGCTTGAAGTCTGACCCTCGGTGGGAGTTCCATTTCCTCTTGGAGTCAGAGGTTCGCTGCTCGTTCAAGCGAGCGGTCAACATACCCGCCACGAACCGTAATCCTTGTAAGGTGATGGCTCGCGCAACCGCCTCGTCAAAGGTCGGAGGTGCGGCGGCGTGAGCGGGACTCTAACGACAGGAGTAACCCAAAGATGTACCTCTCGATTTTCTTTTCTTCTGTGTTTGCCATGTCTGGCACCAGCTGGCAAAGCTCGTTGAAACGATTGGTGTAGGCATCGATATCCGTTCCTACCATGGTGTGGTTCCAGAATTCTTGTTGCAAGCTCTGAATTTCTGCGCGAGAGCAGAACTTTCTCATCATCATTTCTTTCAATTCTTCCCAGGTCTTGTGAAGAGCAACTCTCGCCCAAAGTCTTTACTTGGAGCTTCCACCAAGACGAAGCTGCTTCTTGGAACATGCAGGTCGCGTAAAGGACCTTCTGGTTTTCACTACATCGCTGATGGAGAGAACGGTCTCCATCTTGTCAATCCAATTGTAGAGCCCAATGGCTCCTTCGGTGCCTTTGAACGGCCAAGGCCTACAGGCCATGAATGTTTTATAGGAGCATCCTTGTTCAAGGGCTCCTGATTCGGGTTCTGGGGTCTCGTTCTCTTGGCGACCCTGACTAGATTCGGCTTGCTGGCCTCATGCGTTGCAATCGCCTGCGCGATTATTTCTGCGAGCCTCCTCGGGTGTCATGGTAATTCCCTTGGCTCTGGTTGGAGGCATTCTTTTCATAAAAAGAAAATATAACAAACTTAGCGCATGTACTCAGAGCACATAATGTTCTTATCTCTAGACACTGTGACCCGTGTTCTAAGTGCGTGTGTGATTTTTTTTTTTTTGAAAATATTCTTTTGAAAAATATTTTCATGCGATTCCCCAAAGGTTATAGTCTAGGTTAAAAACTTCTTTCCTAGTTCGCTATAACCAGTGCTCTGATACCAATCTGTCACACCCGGCCCTGAGCGGCGGAAACAGCCGGGCGCGCACGAGTGGGGATTGATAATTAAGCACGGGCCCATTGCAAAACATTCAAAGATTTTTTATTGCGCATGAGAAGTTTAGTACAAACTCATTACATGTTCAAAGATTACAAAAAGAAACATCCAAGTATAAAACTGAAGATTTCCTCGCCATAATCCCCTTGCGCGGCGGGTAACCGTGCGCATCGAGGGATAAAACCAAAATCTTCCAAAAAGCTTGTTTTAGATGTTCAGACGTGTGGTGCTCTAAGTGTGACTCCATGCGCTACCTAGTTATCTCCTGAAAGACACGTAAAAACATTGAATCAGTATAAACTGAGTGAGTTCACAAGTTTTAGTAACTTGATAAAATCATTCTGAAACATTTCTGGCAACATCATTAACATCTGTTTGGTAAAATCGTATTAACACATGATTCTGACAAAATTCTGATAAAAATCGTTCCGCGGGTTACGCGTGAACAAATTCTGGATACGGTGCTCGTCTATGTAAGTGGCGCAGCCACTACGAGCTAAAATAACGTAAAACCGTCCCGCGAGTTACGCGCAGACGTTTCTGGAGACTATGCTCGTCTATGCAAAGAGGCATTGCCCCTAACGAGCTAAGGATACTGTCCCCGCGGGTTACGCGCGAACAATTCTGAGAAACTGTGCTCGTCCATCGCAAAGAGGCATTGCCCTACGAGCTAAGGATACCGTCCCGCGGGTTACGCGCAGACGTTGTGCCGGAAAACAAGGCGCTCGTCCATGCAAAGAGGCGCGACCCCTACGAGCGGGCTCAACCCCATAGTACTGCCCCATGCCAGGCACTCGTCACTGCAAAGAGGTGCGACCCCTACGAGTGGGCGGATCAAACCAGCAGTCCCTACCCTTAGAGTTCCAATGGTAAAGTGATCACTTACTCGAGTTCTAGCGCACATACATTGAAAACCTTAGATAACCGTTTGCATTGCTCATCATGAAACATAACTTAAACACATAATCGCTTGCATAGCTTGTAAGTATACATGATAAAACATTATTTAAGTACGTGTCCCTCGCCCCGAAAGCAGTTTAAAAACAGTGAAAACAGTGAAAATAGGGGCTGTGAGACTCACCTGTGGTTCTTGTTAAGGGATTAATCGAGATTCGGTTTTCTTGGTGTTGGCCTCGGAATCGAAGGTCTAGAATACGATTAAATAACAAGTATATATATTAAGATCAAGAATAGGAGAATATAAGGGTTGGATAGTAGGTCTCAAGGTTATATTCTCGGCTTACCTAGTAACAGGATCGGAGCTGGAAACAACGGATGCTTGGGAAATGATTAGTGCAAGTTGTAGTTCTTTGAAGTGTGTTTTGGGTGATAATTTAGGCTACAAATTTATAGGCAAACTCAAGGGAACACAATCCCTTGCTTTAGGGGATTGAAATCTTTTCATATCTAAATGTAATGATGATAAAGTATGGAAGTTATTATTATTTACTTAAGAGTGGAGTGGTGGATAAAAGATTTTGATTTGATTTGACAGAACATGCAGGTCTGGGTTGGTGGGAATAGGGTGGCTGACAGTTGACTTTCCTGTTACAGTGTGCTTTTTCAGGTACTTTTGTCAGTGTACAGTAAAAAGTGGAAAATCTCTGAACACGCTAATGTTTCCTTTCGGGCGGGGGTAATCTCCTTAACTGGAGAATAGACCAAGTGTTCTGCGCGTATAACTTGGTGCGCATAGCTTTCTGCGTATAGGACATGTCTTTGCTGCGGGTAGGTGCGTAACCTTCTCGCAGTTAAGGACATTTGAGTTTCATTGTAGATTCTCCAGGTGGTCTTGGTTATTTCAACATAGTGATCAGTCATGTTGAAGTCAATTCCATCTTGAGCTTCAGGACAAACTAGCTCTCAACGTTCCCGCCATGCGGGTAGGTTAGTTCCCTTCCGCACGCGCATAAACGATGTAGGATGCACCCGCCTTAGCATCATGCGGGATGGTCAACCCATAGACAACATAATGTATAAGTTACATGAAAACATAAAGCCAAATCATTCAGCATGGCGCATATAACATATGCTCACAGCTGGTTCTTAACATGGTGCGCTCGCGCAGGTTGCACATAACAAATGCACGCGCTTAATATTTACAATCACCTAATTATTAGTTGATTACTTAGCTTATGGGTTTGGGAAATTACCTGGTTGTCACAATAACCGAGGCTAGTCTCTACAAACCCATAACCATGGAACTCAAAATGTAAAATAAAACTAAGATGAGCAGAAGTTAAACAAGTATAACTAGTTTGATAGTTAGATGCGGAAAATATATATAATCAAGGACTACTACGAGTCCTCCATGTAGCTTTGTCTTATGGGCCGGACACTTAACCGACCGAGACCGGAGAAATGCCCACCGAAGGTACAAAGGGTGCTATTATATATATGTTGTATAACAATCTTCAAGTTAAATAAGTGTTAACAAGTTGATTATAATGTAAGACTATGGTCAGTTTGACTTTGGAAAGTCAAACTGTCAAAAAAAAATATGAAAAACACCTTTGAATGCTTGAGAATTGGAAGAGGAAGAGATGAATGAGCAAGGATTAATGAAGGGGATAGGGGTGTATATATAGAGTGGGTTGAAAGGGTCAAGCATGGGGTGTGATATCAAGGTTTGCATGCAAGAGGGGTCAAGACAAGTCACAAAACAACAAAAAAAATAAAAAATAAAAAAATGGGCTGCTGGTCTGCTGCTGGTCAGCACGTCGGTTCGCGTCCGGAAGTTCGTTTTTGATGTATCTTGAGCGTTTTAAGTCCGTTTTCGAATCCGTAAAAGGGGTTTTTCAAATTAGACAAGCTGGGAATGTTTTAGTACATAAAATACAATATTTTATATATTTGAAATGTTCGGGATATAAATCGGGTCGGTTTACAGCATAAAAACAAATACAAAATAAATACAATTTGACCCGAAATCGAGGATTGTCACAACTCCCATCATGGATCTAACAGAAATAATTATTGAAAATCCAAAAACGGTTAAGAGTTACAACCTTTGAAGACAAGTGATTTTTTTCTTTGATGTAGATGTTGATCTTTCACCATTAAGATATCCACACTAATCAATTAGCTCCAACAAGGTGCTAGCCTCTAAACCAATATTGTCAAGAAAAGAATAATGAAGAATAACCTTCTTCGTGATGTCTGAGTCACGTTGATGCGAAAAAACACATAAGATTGCTTTAGCACTTCACGAAATACCCTAATGAGCTTAGAGTTAGCAAAGACCTTGAGCTCGTGTGTTTTCTCAATATTACTTATTAAAGTCGTAAGTATGGTATATTGCAACACCGCATCTGCTTTTTAAAAGATAAGGGTGCCAGTATGCTTGTCATGCCACTTTTTGTATTCAAAAAGGCCAAAAGATAATCATTTCAACTCGACTTCATTTTGTTAAAACCTACCTTAACCCGAACCAAATTTATATTTTGTTACATCTGGCCGCTTTGACGAAACCTGATTTTACTTGGAAATCATATTAATCTGACACCCAAAACCATCCAATTCGTATGGTTTGACGGGCTTACTTACTACGTAAGCAATTATGTCTAGAATTGTTCTTGTATATATAGTTGTTTTGTGCATATATATTAACAAGGTTGTCACCTTCAGAAGCGGAAGATATAATCAAACCTTTGTAATTATTTTTACACTCATGGGATGATTAATAAAAGGTGCAATTCAAGCTTTATTTTAATATTACCTAAAGTTGTGGATCCTTAGAAAATAGAAGAATATAGGCTGATAAACTTAATGTGGTGTATACCAAAACTTATGTCCAATGTGTTGGCGAATCGTATGAAAAATGTAATTGGGTCCTTAATCGGGGAAGAACAATCGACTTATGTGCCGGGAAGAAACATAATGGAAGGTGCATTAATTTTGAACGAAAATGTTTCTTGGTGCAAAAAAAACTAGCATAAGATCAATGTTATTTAAAGTATACATTGATAAGGCATTTGATTCGGTAAATTGGAGGTTCTTGGATTCACGAATGGCACAAATGCAATTCCCGGAAAAATGGAGATTGTGAGTAAAATGTACATTTATATCGGCAAGGTCGTCAATTTTAATTAATGGTGCACCCACTAACGAGTTTGATATAAGGTGAGGAGTTAGGCAAGGAGATGCACTCTTACCCTTTTTTTATTTTATTATCGTTATGCAAGCACTGAACGTGGCAATGGCTTGCCTTGTTCAACAGGTCATTATAAAGGAATACAAACCGCGCTGGTCCTCTTGTTTGTCATCTACTTTAAGCGGATGATGTGATCTTTATAGGTGAGTGGGGGTTAATTGAATTTTAGAAACTTGAATCGAATTCTAAGATGTTTTCATTTGGCATCCGGATTAAAAGTTAACTTGCATAAGAGCACACTATATGGTGTCAAAGTGGATTTCGATACAGTTTGTTCCATGGGTTCGATACGTATTGCAAGGCTGATAAGCTACCTTTTGTTTATCTTGGATTGTCGTTTGGTGCCGGTATGTGTCATACTAAAAATTGGAAACTGATATTGGATAAGTTTGATACAAAACTTTCTAAATGGAAAGCTAAGATTTGATCTTTTGGTGTTCAGCTAACACTTGTCAAGTCACTACTAGGAAGTTGGGCATTTATTATTTCTCTATTTTCAAGGCCCCGACAGAGACACTCAAAATGTTAGAAGAAAAATGTCGAAGGGTTATATTGAGTGGAAATAAGGACAATGAAAAGATTAGTTGAGTCGCTTGGCAAAAATTATTAGAGATAAATATAGGGGTGGATTAGATGTTGGGAGCTTAAGAGCTACTTATTTGGTTTTACTAGCGAAATGGTGGTCTAGATATAAGGACTATAATTCTTCGTTATGGGTTAAAGTTAAATATGCGGTTCACACGGGTAATCAAAATTGGTCATTCGTTCCGGTTAAAATATCTATTGGGAGAACATGGAACAATATAAACAAGTTGGAGTTTGAGGCGGATGAAGATGAAGTGGCAATATCGGAAAAGCCCTAAAGTTCAACTTGGAAGCTAGATAAGACCCAATTGTATCAGGAGATAAACCGCTTAAAGATATGTTACCATCATTATTTGAACCAGAGAAGAACATTTTAACCAAGACTGCTATGTGAAGCTGGATAATGATGTGAATTGTATCAGGAGATGTCAGGCCCATTAGGCCAGCAAGTGTAAAAATGGACCTGCTGGATTGTCTAGGTTCGGTGGTGTACAACGAGCCTGATTTATGGTGTTGGAAGGCAGCAAATAATTTGGTAAGTACCTTCCTTGTCAAAAACTTGAGGTGGGAATTGGATAATGCAAAGCACCAGGTCGAATATAGTAGATTTTGGCTGAAAGACTGGCCAATTAAAGTAAATTGAATGACCAAACCATAGTCACATAAATCGCGGTACGCTCTGGTACAGGTACGTGGTTCGCTAGGTTAGACGAATTCGGTACGGAGAGGGGTAGGTTCATTTCGGTACGATGTGCCAAGTAATCCGGTTCGAGGGAATTGAAAATTTAATATATATAAGTTATATATCTTTTAAAAAATAAAAGTTATTTAAAAATATAATTTCCAGTTTATTATACACAGATATTCAAATGCAATTTTATGAAATAGCTATATTATATTGTAAAATATATTTGAGTAGTAAAGTATAGGGTTAAATTTAATAAAAATAAAAACTTGAGGGTGAAAAATGAAGTTTTATGGAAGAAAAAACTGAAAAAAAAGCAGCGGCACTTCACTACCGTTTTAAGGTTTTGGTCATGGGAGCCAAATCTGGAACCCAACTCACTACTGATTTCAGGAAAAACCCCAATCGAATTAGAGTGTTGGACAATCGATTCCTAATTCGCGAATTAGGGTTCAATTAAATCGACGTACCAACAATTCCAATACATGTTTTAGGGTTCAATTGGATCGACGACAACTGTTCTTGGTTCGCGAACTGAACCCATGATCGGAACGAAAACGAATTCCGACCCGGTACGAAATTTACCAAAACAAAATTCGCGGGTAACTGAGCGATTTCTGTGACTATGGACCAAACGATATTCAACCTCACTCACCCACCCACCCTTGTATTTATTTTTCTAATACAGATTATATTTATTATTTTAATACATCCACAATTTCAACCCTGAAGAAACACTAACCGGACCCCGGGCAGATTACTGGTAACCTGGGGGTTAGATAGATGTTTCCCACGAGGGGTTAGACCCTGAGAAGATGGTTCTTCTGATAACCTGCAAAACAGACACCGTGAGCTTGTCACTGAGAAGGGGGGGGGTTCCTCCTTGTGACCACCCTCCGGCGTGAGAATCAGACTAGATTGCTCTTTAAATATAAATGTATATTAAGAGATTGCTAGAGCAGATATCAGGTATAATATGATGATAATATGTTCAGATATGATAAGATCAGATGGTCATACCATTCGTGGTATTTATAGCCGAAGGTAGGTTTCCAAGGAGGTGTGGCCGGCTGCAACAGTGTTCCTGTTCCACCAACAGTGGCCTACGCACGTGCCCTGCTGGTAGTTGGTGGGTAGGCAGCGGCTGATAGTGACCAGGCCTGCTGTGTACTATTCCTTTTCCACCAACTGCCGGTTACGCACGTGGTATGGCAGTAGTTGGTGAGTAGGCAGCGGCTAATAGTGACTCAGTACAGGAGCATGCTGCTCGCCATACTGTGTCAGTAAGCTGTCGTATCTTTAGTCAGATCTTTTTCCCATACCTCGTCAGGTACAGTACAGAAGATCTTCCCGTATCGTACGGACTGGCTTATTTGGGCGGGAGTATTCCCCCTCCCGCCCTTGTGCGGGATCGTTCCCGGCTTTGCTCATTCCTTCAGGTGACACTGAGTGATTGAGAGCTAAGTGCCTTGTGCGTGTAGCCTTGCTGCGCGGGTGGCCTTCCCTGATGGCTTGTATCCGAGGCTGCGGGGACAGGCGGAGTCCTTCACCATTGGGAGGCATTTCCTGCGGGAACAGCTTGCGTACTGCGCGTAAGGACGTCACGTCTCTGAGCATGGTTGGTCCTGCGGATCCAGTTGGTTTCTGCGCAGACGTTCCTCTTCAAGGTGAGTCTTGCGGGTCCAACTGGGCTCTGCTGGGACCTACCTCTTCAAGTCCCCCAGTCCAATGTTCTTTTCATGAGTGTTTAATAAAGTGAGGTGAACTTTTGGACTTAAGCAAAGGGTTTTGAGAAGGGTTTTTTAAGGTTTTCCATGGGGATTCCTCCCGCGGAAGTCCTTGTCACTTGCAGAAATTCCCGAGTTTCCTGCTTGGTCTTTGGGTATGATGCGGGTAGGTCTGTAACCTCCTCGCAAGTCAGGAGCATTGAGTCCCACTTGTGTGGATTCTCCATGAGGTTTTGGTAGTTTTGAACATAGTGATCAATTATGTTAAAACCACCAATTCCATCCTGGAGCTTCAAACAACGTAGTTCTCGACGTTCCCGCTATGCGGGGATGTTATTTCCGTTTCCGCAAGCATTGCCCAGAAGATCCTTCTTGGTTTCAATTCCCAGCGGAGCGCTAGGTATGTGAAGGGTTTTGCCTTAACACTGTACCTGCGCTCGTCTTACGGTTACTTTACTTCCAAGGTATTCCTGGCGTCAATTCCCTGCGGGTGCTAGGTATGTGAAGGGTTTTGCCTTTACACTGTACCTGCACCCGTCTTATAGTTACTTGGTTGCCGAGGTATACTTGGCTTCAATTCCCTGCGGGTGCTAGGTATGTGAAGGGTTTTGCCTTAACACTGTACCCGCATCCGTCTTACGGTTACTTGTTCGCCAAGGTTTTCTTGACTTCAATTCCCTGCAGGTGCTAGGTATGTGAAGGGTTTTGCCTTAACACTGTACCCGCATCCGTCTTACGGTTACTTGTTCGCCAATGTTTTCTTGGCTTCAATTCCCTGCGGGTGCTAGGTATGTGAAGGGTTTTGCCTTAACACTGTACCCGCATCCGTCTTACGGTTACTTGTTCGCCAAGGTTTTCTTGGCTTCAATTCCCTGCGGGTGTTAGGTATGTGAAGGGTTTTGCCTTAACACTGTACCCGCATCCGTCTTACGGTTACTTGTTCGCCAAGGTTTTCTTGGCTTCAATTCCCTGCGGGTGCTAGGTATGTGAAGGGTTTTGCCTTAACACTGTACCCGCATCCGTCTTACGGTTACTTGTTTGCCAAGGTTAGGGGAATTTTCCCGCTTACTTTTTAATCTTTTTGAATTTTGAATTTTGAAATTCGAAGAGTTGGTGGCAAGAACAGTCCAAAACTCTGAAACGTCGTGCGACGGTTTCTTCTGACTGTGTCAGATCGTGCAGGAAGTTATGGTGACGTGACAGTACATGGTCATTCCAGACGCTTTTTCAGGCGCGTGGGCGCGATTTTTCGGGCGCGTGGCCGCGAAATTAATGGTATGCGTCCTGTCAACAGCTGTTGCCAGCTTGTTTTTTGCCACGTGTCATAGTTTCATTGCACCTTTGTTTTCTCTCTCTTCCGCATTAATTTCATCGCATTAATTGCGATTAGTATATAAAGGGGGAGATGGTTCTTTGTAATCCACACTTTCACTCTTCTCTTCATCTTCTTTGCGATTTCCGGCGAATACTCACCTTTTCAGGCAAGCATTCTCCTGAAATCGTTTTCTTCTTCTCTTACAAGATGTCTCGTGATCTCGAATCTGCAGTCGATGACAAGAGTACTGCTGGCGAGTGCCAGTGTGCTATGCCCGGCGATCTGTATCGGTACGTCGTCAGAAAGTTCATGCTCGAGTCTCTCGAGCCTGAGTTTCCTGAACCCCACCAGACGGTGTACGATGCCCCCAGAGGCAAGATCGGGGTTTATGCTGCATTCTTTGTTTATGGGAATCTTAGGTTCCCATTGACAAAGTTTGTTTACCGTGTCCTCGAGAGGCACGGTGTTCATTTGACCGAGTTGCACCCCATGGCGATCGCCAAGATTCGCCACTTCGAGTGGGTGTGCCGGATTTTAGGCATCGAGCCCTATGTCGACCGCCTTTGAGCCGACTGTTCCAGCTGAGATGACGTCACCGCCGGCTGTGAGTGCGATTTTTACAGCATCTTTCACTGAGCCGGCGGTTACTATTGCTGCGGATTCCGCGGCAGCGACCGCGGCGGCTGCTACGATGCCCCCGCCATCGGCAACGACGGCCGATCCATCAGGTACGCATGGGGCTTCTCGCCAATCTCTGCCACCTTCCCATCTGCCTGACCTCTTGGATGGATTTCCGTTGGGTTCAGGTGATGGGTTCGGCGGCTATCGGCCTGAAATTGACCCTACAGGTGCGTAGGGTTCTTTTGGCCCTTTTCATATTTTTTCTTATCCTCTTTTCCTAACTGCTTTATGTTTTTTGCAGTGTCGGATTCCAATGAAGTGTATGTTCCACGATGGAACATTCGCCGAGGAACAACCCTTCGCACCCCTGTGGAGTGCGTGGAATGGGCTCGTCACGCTGCTCCTAGTGGTGCGTTGGGGGAAGCCATGGCTAGCTACCAGGAGGGTAGGCTAACCAATGAGCTTCGGGTTCTCCTGGCTCGGATGCAGCCGCGCGTCGAGCTGCTTTGTCGTGAAAACGACAAGTTAAAAGCAGCTCGCCTTAAAGAAGTGGCTCAGGCGCGGGCTATCCGGGAGGAGAACCAAAGGCTTTCCGCCGTAGCTGCGGAAAAGGAGAAGGCCTTCAAGGCCCTCGAGGTTGAAGTTCAGGCACGACTCGAAGCCCGTTCCAAGGCCGCCCAAGCTGTTAATGAACAGCTTCGGCTGGCTAAGGAGACTGCGAGGAACGCAACCGAGAGGGCCACCAAGGCTGAAGCTGTTGCTGAGCCTCTACACGTGGAGAATGAAGAGCTTAAAGCCAAATTAGAGGCTCTCCAGCAGGCTCATGATGCCTTGGCGATGGAAGACGCCAAAAAGCTCCAGGAAATCTTGAACCAGAAGGGGGTGCTTGACCATACTGAGCGTAAGGTAAAGGGCGTCGAAGAGGCTGCGGCTAAAGAAGTGTTGCTTGCCAACCTCAACAAGAGTGAAGCCGATCGCGCCCGTAACGAAGCTCAAGCTGCCCTCCAAGAAGCTCTGGTTGCCAAGGAATGGCTTCTGCGAGAAGCGTTGTCTCAGGTAATCTTTTCTTGTCTTTACGCTTTTCTTTGTAAATAGAAAAGGTTTTGACACTTGTATATTTTCTTTTGTAGGTTGTGCATCGGGTCTTTGCTGAGACCTCTTACGATGATGCTATGAGCGCAGCCCTCAACGCTTCTCACGAGGATGGGGAAAAGGTCGGCTTCCTGCTTGGTCTAGGGTTCGTTGAGAAAGGCATCCCGCCTTCCAACTTCCCTTTGTACAATGTTGATACTGAAGCTGTTTACGACCAAGCAGTGAATCAGTACGCCGCCTTCCCGCATCCGGTGGTGGAGAAGGTGAATCAAGTTGCTGCTGCTGCTGATGATGGGTTAGCTATCCTTAAAGCTTTCCTTGAACTGCCACGATCTACTGATGGTGCTGGTCCAAGTGGAAGTGGCCCTGAAGCCTGATCCTGAAGATCCCTTCCTACTGCTAGGATAGACTTAGCTTGTATAGATTTATCTTCTTGTAGGCGGGTAGTTACCCGGCCATTCTTGTAATGAATATTTATGAAATATAAATCTTTGTGCGGGTAAGACCGCTTCTTTTGTTGGGTTCCTTGCTTTGTAAACGTTGTATGACTTGCATACTTTAGTTTAAATTAGCAATTTTCCAAGTGTTTAGAATAAGTTAACCTTTGAACGTGGTAGATAGGTGTGAAGTTTTGCTTCCTCTTCCGTGATTGTGCGGGTAAGACCGTCACTTGCACGTAGTAGGATGGCTAAACTTTACCATCTGACCTGCGTGTAGGTTTTCCTCATCTTTTGAGGATAAGTTAACCTTTGAACGTGGTAGATAATAGGTGTGAAGTTTTGCTTCCTCTTTCGTGATTGTGCGGGTAAGACCGTCACTTGCACTTAGTAGGACGGCTAAACTTTACCCTTATCTGACCTGCGTGTAGGTTTTCCTCATCCTTTCTGAGGATAAGTTAACCTTTGAACGTGGTAGATAATAGGTGTGAAGTTTTGCTTCCTCTTTCGTGATTGTGCGGGTAGGACCGTCACTTGCACTTAGTAGGACGGCTAAACTTTACCCTTATCTGACCTGCGTGTAGGTTTTCCTCATCCTTTTTGAGGATAAGTTAACCTTTGAACGTGGTAGATAATAGGTGTGAAGTTTTGCTTCCTCTTTCGTGATTGTGCGGGTAGAACCGTCACTTGCACTTAGTAGGATGGCTAAACTTTACCTGCGTCTAACCTGCGTGTAGGTTTTCCTCATCCTTTTGTGAGAAATTCTGTTTTGAACCGTTCGACGCGCGGTTGTCAATAGGTTAGTGTTCAGTTCCCTTTTTCATGATTTATGCGGATAGACCGGCACTTTCATTTAATGGGACTGAACTTTTCCCCTTCAACTGACCTGCGTGAAGGTTTGTCGTTTTTTGGGTTTATGCGGATTTCGCCGCCTTCCCCACGCAACGACTTCACGTAATTATGCGGTGAAAACCGGCATATCCGTGTTGAATAAATTAACCGTTCGACGCGCGGTTGTCAATAGGTTAGTGTTCAGTTCCCTTTTTCATGATTTATGCGGATAGACCGGCACTTTCATTTAATGGGACTGAACTTTTCCCCTTCAACTGACCTGCGTGAAGGTTTGTCGTTTTTTGGGTTTATGCGGGTTTTGCCGCCTTCCCCACGCAACGACTTTCACACTTATGTATGCGGTGAAAACCGGTATTAGTGTTGATATAGTATAAATGTAAAATCATCAGCGTCAATGTTTTAAGGAGAATCGTTTCCATTAGAAGTGGTTCTTGGCCTTTTCTTTACAAATTTGGAATTGATTTACATGCAAACTGTGTAAATGAGCTCCCTTCCATGTTGTTGGGATGGGAGTGCCATCGAGCCGATACGCACCTGGTTCAGGATCTCGTTCTTTACGCAGCATGTAGTCTCCATATTGAAGCTGGAATTTTATTCGTGTTTTCCCCAGCTGGGGTTCTACACACATCAGCCTGCTCAGCGTTCATTGCGCCACGAGGTGCGCGAGCGTCCCATCTCTGACGATTGCCTCGACCATGTCTTTTACGTCTATGCATTCTTCGGTGTTGTGGCCTTTTGTCCTGTGAAATTCACAGTATTTGCTCCGATCAGCATTGTGGCGATGTCGGATTATTTGAGGCTTTGGCCATGGGAGCTCCTCGGTGGCGAATATCTCGGTGACGCTTTTGGTGAGCGGCGTCCATCTGGAGTTCTTGTTTGACTGTACGTTATCCCTTCCGCCTAACCGATGCTGCAAGCCGGATGAGGTGTCAAAGTTTACCCTTGACTGCCAAATGCCTAGCTTCCGCTTTTTGTTTAACCGGGCGGTAAGGACGTTGTCTTCCCTTGTTTTCTGGGTGTAGAGGTTTGTGCTCTGTGGGAGATCTCTACCCAGTTGCTTCTCCGTTTCCGCAAAGCGTTTAGCTGCTGTCATGATGGCATCCCATGTGGATGGCATGCCATCTTTACCCGTTAAGGTGCGGATGAGCTCTGGGTCGTTCGCTCCCTGAATAAAGGCAGCGCGAACAAGAACTTCGCTAATGTTACCCAGACTCAGCTTCTTCGAATTGAAGCGAGTTATGAAGTCTAGCAAAGATTCCTCTTTTTCTCGAATGCACTTGAGGATTGTCCATTGCTCCTCAGTATACTTTCTTTGCTGGCTGAAGTGTTGGCTAAACTTCTGTTGGAAGTCTGCCCAGTCGTAGATGTGATTGACCGGTAGACGATCGAACCACGCTCTAGCAGCCCCGACCAGTGTCATTTGGAACATGTAACACCATGTAGGTTCCGTCCAACTACTGACGGTTGCCCCCGCTATGAATCTGTTCAAATGATCATCTGGGTCGGATATACCATCATATGTGCCTATGCTGGACATTTGTTTGGCACTTTTTGGGGCAATTGCTTCCGCAATGTCCCTTGCAAATTTGGACGTTCCCGCATTTGCAACGTTCGGTCTGAATGTTTTGGAGAAATCTCGTGGACTTCCACCTGTGCTTTTTGGTTTGAAGGCTTGTCCAAAATGCCTTCTCGGTTGGGACTCCGTTTCCTTACGCTTCCCTTTTGCCCTATGGCGAGGGTTCGCGTCGGAGTCGGACTCCGAGTCATCGTCCCAATATCCTTCGAATTCGTCAGCCTGTTGGACGGAACGCAAGCGTTCGTCCAACTCAGCTTGGAATTCCTTTTGACGTGCCTCCGCCCATGCCTTAACCTCATCGAGTGTTTGGCGGGGGAGTCTTCGTTTCTCTAACTGGGTATCGGTGAATCCCAGTGAGCGATTATTTACTGCACTTGCCCCAGCTTGGGTAACTGGGGTAGTGTTCGTAAAATTTACTTCACTTGCCCCGGCTTGAGCAACCGGGGTAGTGTTTGTAAAAACTGTGTTGCCGGTATTCCCCCCAGTAGCTGGGGTTGTGGTTACCGGAGTTTCTTTAACCATCTTAGAAGTTTGAAAAAACTGGAGAAAAATAAAGTTCTAGCTTTATGCACGGACGGCGCCAATGAAGAAACACTAACCGGACCCCGGGCAGATTACTGGTAACCTGGGGGTTAGATAGATGTTTCCCACGAGGGGTTAGACCCTGAGAAGATGGTTCTTCTGATAACCTGCAAAACAGACACCGTGAGCTTGTCACTGAGAAGGGGGGGTTCCTCCTTGTGACCACCCTCCGGCGTGAGAATCAGACTAGATTGCTCTTTAAATATAAATGTATATTAAGAGATTGCTAGAGCAGATATCAGGTATAATATGATGATAATATGTTCAGATATGATAAGATCAGATGGTCATACCATTCGTGGTATTTATAGCCGAAGGTAGGTATCCAAGGAGGTGTGGTCGGCTGCAACAGTGTTCCTGTTCCACCAACAGTGGCCTACGCACGTGCCCTGCTGGTAGTTGGTGGGTAGGCAGCGGCTGATAGTGACCAGGCCTGCTGTGTACTATTCCTTTTCCACCAACTGCCGGCTACGCACGTGGTATGGCAGTAGTTGGTGAGTAGGCAGCAGCTAATAGTGACTCAGTACAGGAGCATGCTGCTCGCCATACTGTGTCAGTAAGCTGTCGTATCTTTAGTCAGATCTTTTTCCCGTACCTCGTCAGGTACAGTACAGAAGATCTTCCCGTATCGTACGGACTGGCTTATTTGGGCGGGAGTATTCCCCCTCCCGCCCTTGTGCGGGATTGTTCCCGGCTTTGCTCATTCCTTCAGGTGACACTGAGTGATTGAGAGCTAAGTGCCTTGTGCGTATAGCCTTGCTGCGCGGGTGGCCTTCCCTGATGGCTTGTATCCGAGGCTGCGGGGACAGGCGGAGTCCTTCACCATTGGGAGGCATTTCCTGCGGGAACAGCTTGCGTACTGCGCGTAAGGACGTCACGTCTCTGAGCATGGTTGGTCCTGCGAATCCAGTTGGTTTCTGCGCAGACGTTCCTCTTCAATGTGAGTCTTGCGGGTCCAACTGGGCTCTGCTGGGACCTACCTCTTCAAACCCGCACGTTGCCCTAAGTTTGTGTCTAGCAATTTGAACCCGCATTGCGTTAGGTATGTGAAGTGTGACTCAAAAGTTTACTCGTGAAAAGAAGAATTAGTGCAAAACATCTGACATCTATGACTTTTGTCTCTAACAAGAAAATAACAAAATGCATTGAAATGAAAGCATCATCAGAAGTAGGCACTATATAACCTCCAAAGATGCATCTGTCTTACTCGGTGCTTGGGACGTGATCATGCGAAATGGTTGAATCCTGTCTCTCATAACTGTTGTCAGCTGGAGGTGGTAAGCAATGAGACATGTCTAAAGAATGTCGCTGAATTGCCTGTGTTTGGATACAGTAAACCTGAACAATCTGTTCCCCGTGAGGCGGTGACAAAACACTAAGGCCTGTAAAACTCAGTATGGGCATAGTAACTGCAAACTCCGCAATATAATCCATGCAGGTGGATTCAGGGTTGGGCCCATAGTCCAGATGAACAGCATAAATAGCATTTTTCTTTGCATTTGCTGTTAACACAAGGCCCGTTTCAGATATCGCAACAACTTGATTGAAAAACGCATCTTCAAGTCTGGATTCAGAAGAACTCTTTAACTCCAATGTCTGTAAACAACGCCACGACTCAGCATCACTGGGAAGCAACCACCCTCCATCACCATCTGAAGCCCATATTTTCATCTTGTGATTCAAAGGACCCTGTGAGAATTAATATAAATAAATGTAAAAAAACAATAAGGGAAAAAGGATATATGAAATGAACTTGATCTGCACATACACCAGTGATAAGTATATTGTGATCTGGGTGCGCAGGGTGGGTTAAAAATGAAACAGAGTTGACTGGCAGACCATCATGTGGCCTCAATACTGCAATCGGTGAGGACTTTCGATCGACCCAGATCTTTATCTGTTAGAAAAATTAGAAGTGATTTAGCTAACAATATAATATCATTGTTATTTAGCAAGTGTAAAATATTAAGTTATTAACTAACCGTTCCATCAACGGAAGCAGAAACCAAGCGAGTAATCATCCAATGGCATATTGAAAGATCTGTTACTTCACCATCATGACTACCAACACACTGAACTCCATTAATCAATTTATCAACAGGACATATAAGAGGTTCCTCTGCAGAAGACACTTCATTTCTCCCAACTTTCGTGGTATCAATTCTCAACACACGTTTTCCGATTCCAACAACAAGAACTTCCTGCAACACATAAACACCAACACAAATATTGATAAAATACTGGAATAAAAAGCATCTAGAAATTAACATTTATTATTGGCAATGCAATTACTGGTTTATCGCAGTGCCAACAAACTCGAGGATGAACAGATTCCTCTTCACCTACGATCTGAATTGCAATAACTATATTCCCTATAATTTGTGGTTTATCTTCCTCATCTGTGCTTTCTGTAATTTTCCACACATAAACCCGTCCATCTACACTTGCACTGCATACGATTACATTACTATAAGTATACAACCCATAAGCAAAACAAAAGGTAATTTAGAAAAAAGGGAAACTCTAACCTAGCTAGAACGTGAACATCTTCTGCGAAGAATGCCATATCCGTAACCCTCTGAAAAAGAAAGAACTTAGCAGCATACATTGAACTATCAAAACAAACAACTAAGGGTGCGTTCGTTTCACAGAATTCATGGGAATTCAAAGAAATTGGAACTAAAATCCCATGACATGGCGTGTTTGTTTCGTTGGAATTGGAATCTTAATTTCCTTTTGGTACGTTCGGTTGTCAAGGAATTGGAACTGGAATTGGAATTCAATTCCTTCAAAATCCTTTAAATGAAGAGATTCTAAATCCTTACACAATGTGGAGGATTTCAAGTGAATTCGTTGGAATCTTTTCTCGAGGTTTTTTTTTTAACGAGAACAACGAATAAAATATTTTGGTTTTTTTACTTTTTTTGTTTTCGATTTATATTTTGAGTTATGATTTTTTTATTATTATATTTGAATATATTTTTGAGGGGTTTTTGATCTTTATAGAAAACTCCTAAAAAAATCATAACACAAAATATAAATAAAAAACAAAAAAACTAAAATGTTTCCGTCGTTATTCTCGTTAAAAATTAAAAAACTCAATTCCAATTCATTTGTCAAACGAACACACCAAGAATGGAACAGGATTTCAATTCCTTCAGATTTCAATTCCTATTGGAATGTTCAGATTCCAAATCCAATTCCTTCTGATTCCAAATCTTATGCAAATTCCAATTCCATTCCATTTCATTCCGTGAAACGAATGTGCCCTAATTATATTTGTTGTTGATGTATGATGTATCCTAGTTTTGTTTACGATTATTTGATTAATTAATCTACTAAATCTCAAAAGGGAAATAACAAACCTGAGTTAAACCTTTAAAGAGTGATCTCAAAGCCGTATTGATATTAAGAACCCGAATCGCTCCATGATTCAACCCATAACAGATATAGTTCATATTAACCGCAATCCGGCGACCGACAACCAGAACTGGCGACGACATGTACTTAGTAACGGGAGTAGCCTCAAGCTGAGGCTGCACCTCTCCAGGCATCCTGACATCAATATCATACACCACATGATCACCACTCACATGACGTCCCTTCGGCAGCAGAAGAGGATCATGAATGTGGTTAGGGTTATCAACTGGTGTAGGAGGTGGAGTGCTTAATAACGCCATCAAGCTATCTCTATCTCTACGATAAGGGTTAGATTTAGGGTTAGGGTCTCTGGTTTCCAGGGGAAGCCATAATCACAATACTTTATTTTGAAAACTAGGTTAGGATTTCTTTTTTATAATAATTTTTATTTATGACCATTTTTATTAACTTTTTTATATATCATGCACTTTAATTTTAAGTTAAAAATCAAATCTTGATTTTTGATTTATTTCAAATAAAACATTCATAGCGATATCGTTATATTAAATATTATGTGTATAAAAATGATATTTATAACAAAATGTTGTCATATATTTAAAAACTAAATTTACAAAGACTAAGGTTGTAAAAGAAAATAAATAAAAATATATTATAATATTTTAAAATAAAGATAGAAACGATAAACAATCTTAAATGGTTGTGTTAAAAAGATATGAGAAGACAATGTCATATTGTGAATTATGAAAATGTTAACAATAATAAATAATTTTGGTTTTTATACTGGAAAAGAATCATATTTATATATGTTAAGTCAATAAATCTACACAATTACCATTTTAGTGAAGTTAGTAAACACATTTGGTTAGCAACATGAGGTCTTGGGTTAGTAATATATTTTTCAAAAATTTATTTGCCATATTAAAATATTATCATATTAACTCATCTCCTTATAAGGAGCTCGCACATTTTATAATTTATCAATGTGGGAAGAGTTTTTCTTTCCTATTTATACCCATGTGAAATAACTTCACTTTCTTTCTCCGTCCATTGTGGGATGAACTTATTTTCTCATTTCTTTAACTTCTACACCATATATTGAAAATACTTTTGGTTCTTTAACTTTCAAAGTTGACATCTTTAGTCCAAAATAAATATGAAATTTTCCAAGATGTTACACGAACACACATAAATGAACTTCTCGTTGAAAGGTTCGCTGAACGTTTGGTTTGTTTACAGTTTCAAACACGCATAAAGTTGTTCACAAAAAAAAATAATAAAATAAAATAACAGTTTTATGTGTATAGTTGGGGCTCGTTTTCATTTGGCAGAATGCCGATTTTACCCCTTAAGCAATTTAATATGAAGATTAGTTTGAATTATAACTAATCTAAATGAACAGTTTATTTTGTGACAATTTCAAAATAGAAATGTGGACAATAATTTAAAGGAGATGAAGGTGAAATCAAAGATTGTGAATTAACATTTGGGTTGATATGTATTCAGGACAAAGATGAAAGTGAAAAGAGTATAAAGAAAGGATTATCCGTTGTATCATTTTTGATAGGCGACTCTGTAGAGTTCAAATATGGTGAAACCCAAGCTGAAGATGAAGCAATAAAAGTTACTTTGGAATCAGGGGATGTTTGGATATTTGGCGGGAAATCGAGGTTGGATTAGTTACTATGCAATATGAAATTGTTTATGATTCAACGCGAGTTTTCTCGAAAAGATCCATATATAGCGTTGGTGTTATCTGTATAGATGAATTTGATAAGATGAGACCAGAGGACGGGTTAGGTTAAAATACCATGCACATTGTGGTGTGCTTTTTTTTCGTATAACTTTTAATATATTTATAAATAAAAGGTAATATTCCAATAGTGAACAATATCAGTTGCTAAAGTAATAGTAACGAGTCACACTACATATGTTGGTAGATAAGTTTCTTACTTTTTCAATCTTAAACTATAGAAACTATAAATTTTGCTATAGCAAATGCGATACCGTAACGAATCGAACCACTGGCTAATGATTCCAGTTATGTCTCCGTCGCAACGTGCGGGCTCTTAGCTAATATTTATATAAGAATGTTGAGGAAAAAAATATATACAAACATGTGTGTGTATATAAATTAATGGCACAAGTTTAAAATGGAAAATCAAAAGTCAAATGAAGAAAAATAAATAAATAAATATATTGTTAGATGCAAGAGGCCTTTATAAACCTAAGGGAACGCAAACAACCAGTCGATCAGTCTAGTCACACAGTGTTCATGTCGCCACGTCAACGCTTATAGAGAAGGCTCCCTAATAGCAACATTGACTTTGGTTGATACATGTGATAACCTTGTTAATATACCTAGGTAGTGTTTGGTATGCAGAAATGATAGGCGGAATGGAATGATTCATTGCATGAGAATGAGAAAAGTGGTGTTTGGTTGCTCAAAGGGATGAAATCATCCATTACACATGGAATCTCATTCCTTCCCACCCCCATTCTTTTTTTTTCATTTCATTCCTCATTCACCCTAATTTCTCAACAACACCACCACCTAATAATGACCATCACCACTACCATCGGCACCACCACCACCTCCGCCGTCACCACCACCACTTTACCACCAGTGTTACCACCGCCACCGCCGTTGCCAACAACTTCGTCATAACCACCGCAACCATTGTCACCGTCGTTGCCTGACCATCACCACCACCACCGTACCATTACCAATGCTATCACCGCTTGACCACCGCCACCCCTGTCGCCTGACCGCCACCACCATCGGCACCGCCACCACCATTTTCGTGGCCAGAGCTACCACTGTTGCCATTGTAGGTTTTTTTTTCTTTTTAAGTATTTTGAGGTAGGAGTGTTTTTATTATTTCTATTTCATTCCAACAATTTTTTTTTGGATACCAAACAAATAAAGAAATAATTTATTTCATTCCATATGTTAACCAAACAAAACAAAGGAATAGTAATGATCCATTTCATTTCCTTGTCCATTCAATTCCTTTTCCCATTCCATTACCTCCAACCAAACATACCCCTAAAGACTGCATAGTCTTCTACATCACATATAGACAATGCTCTCACAACTTTATTATATCAATTATTTTTTCTCATAATTTTATTAATTATAATAATTCAATAATTTTAAGGGAAATTTCTGAAAATATCCAAAAGAAGAGAGATTCCCAAAATAGTCCTTGAAAATCTAACATTCCAGAAATAGTCCATCGAAATCAATCGGAGCCCATAGATTTGTAACAAATCCGATGGTTTTCGCCAGCCATTAAGAAACTACCAAGTGTCCCACTACCCACCTACCCAATTGATTTTCCCCTCAAACGGATCGGTCCAGATTGTTTTCATTTAAAAATCATCTTTGAAAAATCAACTTTATTTGAAAATCATCTTCATCGAAATTCGTGTTTTTTTGAAATTCGTCTGACTAGATGAATTTAATGTGAATTTCATCTTTGGAGACGAATTTCAAAAAAACACCATCTTCATCTTCATCACCTTCATCATTTTCATCTTCTTCATCTTCATCCTTACCTTCTTCATCTTCATCCTTACCTTCTTCATCTTCATCTCCATCTTTGTCGCATCCCTCCTTTGCCACCGCAGCCACCCATCTCCTTCCCCGAAGAACTCCAAGAGCTCAACATCTTCAAGGCCGGAAAGGTGTGATGATGGTGGCCCGAAAAGTGGGAATGGTGGTGGTGGTTGGGGTGGGG
The DNA here is from genome assembly GCF_021521415.1 of Bidens hawaiensis. NCBI lineage: Eukaryota > Viridiplantae > Streptophyta > Magnoliopsida > Asterales > Asteraceae > Bidens > Bidens hawaiensis. Next base: position 22,286 of record NW_027502695.1, on the reverse strand, counting down.
TGGTGGCTGGAAAATGGAGATCATAATGGTGGTGGTGGTGGTGCATATTTTTTTGAAAATTATCTTCGAAGACGAAATTCATTTGAAATTCATCGGCCCAGACGAATTTCAAAAAACACGGATTGTCATGATTTTTGGAGATGGTTTTTATGGGAAGATGATTTTCATTCCAAAATTATTGGTCCAGACGGATTTTATTGGAAAACCATCGGGGGTATGTGGGTAGTGGGACACTTGGCAGTTTTATATTGGTTGGCGAAAACCATCGGATTTGTTACAAATCTATCGGCTCCGATTGATTTCGATGGACTATTTCTGGAATATTAGATTTTCAAGGGCTATTATGGGAACCTCTCTCTCATTTTAAATCATTTTTAGAATTTTCCCTAATTTTAATAATGTTTAACGAGCTTGGCGTCTCCTTCGCATAAGAGCATTCCCAGCCCATTCCCTACCCTATATCTATATATATCATATAATTACATTAAAAATCACTATTTTTTCTCTCTGCTGTTTAATTAAATAATACTTTTTATACCTTTATCATTTATCTTTTCTCTTTCCTTCACTCACAACCACTTTTAGAAAATATTAAAAAATTATACGGTATGAACAGTGATACCTCAAATTTAACTTTCCTCTATAACATTTTCTCTCTTTTCTACTCACAACCACTCATAACCATACCATATAATTTACAAATCTCCCTCACATAATTATAGGAAACGGGCCGAGAATGCCTCTAAGATCCTTATTTACATTAGTACCCATCTTATTTTAGTATATTATTATATTAAAAATAATGAACTCCTAAAATCTTGAAATAAAAATAAATAAATGGAGGATTGAGATGTGCTATTTTTGTTTATTAATCTTCAATAAATGTCCATATCCCTCCCTCTCTATTGAATTTTCTTTTTCAAACGGCGATAGCAATTCGGGCTGGCATACGTGATAAGAATGGAGTCCAACCCATAGATACATATAATAAACGCAATGTATTTTTTCAGTTAAGATTGCTATTTTAGTTGTGTTTTTATTTCGTAAACGTATAATTCTTATATCTATCATAATAAGAAATTAAGAATTATAATCCTTAAAGTGATCAAAACTTATCAAATAACATATTCACACTATCTCATAAATGCTATATTAATGTATCATTAAAAAAATATTTATTTCAAAATACAACGTGAAGAATATTTTTTGTTATTATAAATAGCAACGAAAGGCCAAAGCTAATACACTGGCTGCCGTTATCAATTCTTGACATCGGAAAGAAGCATCTGATCAGATCTTGAAGATGTGTTTTAGTTGTATAAAGACATGTGTGATATGCACGTGTTTGATCCTCGTGTTGATCGTAATATGTGTGATTGTCGGATTTAGTATTTTGGGCAAGGCTTTTGAGGATATTGACTGACTAAGTTATTTGGATTGTTTTTCGTTGAAGTCTTAATTCTCGCATGTAGTTGTTAATTTTCGAGCGTTAGGGTTTTGGTCATTATGTTAATTTCAAGGACAAACAACGTTCTTCTATCACTTATGTTAAGGTACTTCTTTTTTGGATTGTCCTTTTGACCTATTGAATTATATTATGCAGAATATTGAAGTTTAATGATTATTGCTCTTTGTATGTTTCTTTCAAAGATGTTACGGTGGGTAGCTAATAGATGCGTATTGAAACCGATTGAACTGTCTAAATCAAATCAAATTCAATCATTTTGGATGGTTGGGCCGGTTTGAGGTCTAAACGGTTCAGTTCACGGTGACAGTTAAACGGCTTGATGCAGTTTGGAGCTCGAACCAAACTGTACGTTTAACTTTTATTGATTGTATTTATTTTTCATAATATGTATTATAATCATAAACAATCTGATGTTCCGAAAGAAAAATTCGTTCCCCGAAGTCGTAGGTTTCGGTTCTGAAATTTCATCAAATGAGGTTTAACCGAACGATGTACATCTATGTTAAAAGGGATCCCCGCGTTAAAGGATGGTTGATGGTATGAAGCTAATTGCAATGGTCTTTTTAGCTTTCAATATTTCTAAATCAATTGTCCTTTCAGCTGTCATTATACGTTTCAAAATCGTGTCATGATATTTATGCAATAAGTTTATGACATTCTAATCAAGCTTTAATTCCAAGAGAAAATTAATAAAATAAAAAAGAAACAAACATATCAAAGACCTATGCAGAGGCTATAGAAGGTTAATGACTATGATAACCAATTCGTGAATCAAACTGGGTTGAGTTATGAGTCAGTCAACCATAGTGGACCAGGTTGAGGTGGGTCCAAGTCCACAAGAATAATCGGGTTAACATGTAACAAAATGTATTGGTGAGGCTAAAGCATCACATAAGAGAATACCGGGTCGTTCCGTTCTCTATTCTCACTCATTTTTCTTAAGATCGGTGTTTCTGATTCTTCTGGATCTATTTTCCCTGTGCTTTTTCCCAACTTTCTCAACATTTTTCTTGTTTTTCTTCACTTTTTTCCGAAAACCGGTGAATACTTGACAGATTTCGATGAAAATTTATCAAGAGAAACCAGGGGATGGTGTTCTCACCTGGCCCCTTTTTTCCCCAGCTCTACACGGCCCCTGTGCTTTAATTGAGATGTCTGACATTAAAAAAACAATAGTGTAAATGAAACTTTAATTTATTAATTCTGGATACTAAAAAAATAAGATATTAAAATAAACACACGTAAAATAAAAAGGCTTAATATTCATACTTTAAATTATAACGTACAATGGCCTAAAACAGTAAATTCATCACCAGTGCAATGTGTTAAGATGCATCAACAACAGATGCATCAAGTGTCATATCACATTTTTTCACAAATACACTAAAATTCAAAACACTAATTTTATAAGACATTTTTTTTACTAATACTTACATTTCCACATAATCACCATCATTTACATTTTATTTTAAATACTCAAATTCTTTTTATTTGTAATCCATTTTTCTATACTTTTATATTTATAAATATAAACTATAAATAGCATCCTCCTAAACAAGGAAAATTACACATTTCCTCAAAATACAAGTTTTTAATACAAAATGTACAATGTTCTTTAAGCATGGTTTGAAAAAATATGTAATTTCAAAATTTAGGAAGGGGAAATATGTAAATGCCCTTTCTTTAAAATCCTTACATTCCTTATCATCATCACTTACTACATTTACTTTTAATGTTTAAATTGTTTTTATAATAAATCTTTTTCTATTTAGTAAAAATGTAATTGAAATAATAACATATAGTTAAGTATACAAGTTATTATATAAAAATATTACAAACTTTTGTTATTTAGCCTCATTACCACAATTAAAATAATTTAAATTAATGATAAATGTGATGTACAAGTTACTAAAACATTTGATATACGAGCTATTGTGTATCATAAATTAAATTGAAAAAAAGAAAAGAAAAGAAGTATCATCTTATGCTCCACCTACCCCTGGATAAGAGGTGGTGTCAAGGGGCAAAACCGTCCATCCATACCTTTGTAAGGGCGGTTGTTGAATATAAAGGCTTTGATGTAGACATACATAAGGTGCGTTTGGTTCATAAAATATTTCAGAATTGGAATTGGCATTCTCATGGAAATGGTATTTGAATTGGAATTCATTGAATTCCATTAAAAATACTATGTGTGTTTAGTTATACGTCTAGTAATAAAATTAGAATGAAAAAATGCTTTAAAAAGACAGAATTGCCCCTTCCAACTAACAACCCCCCCCCCACACACACACACATCAAGTCTAGGTGGAAGAGAGTGGAAAGGGCATGGATGATGTGGCAAAAAGAGAGGAGAAATGTTGTGAGGAGAAGAAAAAGAATATATTTGTCAGTTAAAAAAAGAAGAAAAATGGGTTCGGGGCTTTGGACAAGGTGATGTGGCATTGATTTGTGATCTTGGGGACCACTCCAACGGGGATGGATTTGGTACTTTAGTAGTGTTAGCATATTAGAGTTTTGTATGTTTTGGTGGCCAAGGATGGTTCCTTTCATCATCATCATCATCATCATCATCATCATCATCATCATCTCCCTCTTGTTTAGTAACTTCGGTGAGAAGCGTAGCGACACACAATCTTCAAATGATAGTATGTCGCGTGCTTGCGTCGACACCACACATCAACTGCCTCACACACCAGGCGTGCCTAAGACCAACCATGTTTCTACCTCATAATTTGTTAAAATAACCTCAAAACAAAAGAAATCTTGTCGAAACAATAACATTAATAAAATCCGCCTCTAGAAAAGAAAAGAGAGAGGCAGAAATACAAACTAACTTGCTCCAACATCAACAAAATTGGTTGCAATAAATCCAGGTTCACATTTAGCTATTTTCACTTGTCATTCCCCTAATAAAGATTCATGATAGTTTGTGAATGTGAAGACTCATTCGAATTCAACTTGGATCAAAGTCTAAAGGAATATCCTTTCTTTTAAAAAAAGGTGCTTCACTATATTCCACTTTATATATAATCCCATATGGCCATATACCTTAAACCTATAATCACCTCTCTTCTCCTTCTCTCTCCTTTGAAGTTCCATGAAACATGACACACAAACTGACTCATACCCATGATTCAAGCAACAACTGTTTTGGAACCGTGAGCCACTTCATCAAGCCAAGGTTCTATGAAGGTGAGTTAAATGGTTATCTGTCACTTAAACACAATTCAAGTATATTTTTCACTGAACAAACTATTTTGTACATGTTACATAAACGGGTTGCAATTCGCCACAAATTACGTACCAAACAAATCTTGGCACAAGAATAATGTTACACATATGTATATATATATCTATATATATTTCCAGCCTGAGCAAATTACTCAGAAACCTTTCCACACAGAAAGCACTTCATTAAACACTTCAGCTACCAATTCCATGTCAGCAGACTGCATAAACGCGTTGAATTCTTCTAGAATATCATATATCTTACCAAACTTCACAAGATACTGCATGCAACATATCTTCAACTTTGGCAGATGATACAAAGAAGCATTCTGAAGCCGTTCAAGCACGTTACTCGTATCAATATCTTGTGACAAACTTTCGTGGCACGCGTCTTTTAATTCCATAACATCATATTTATCAGCAGCTCTAAGAAGGTCAAGTCGGTGATCAAGAAAATCTTGATCTATGATGTTACCGTATATGTAGCTCAAGAAAACTTCACAGGCCTCAATTGACATGTCGGTTATGTTTATTATAGACATTTCTTTTTCTTTTAAGTCGTGGGAAAACATGCTCATGAAGACCGGTGACCTGGCAGCAAGCACGGCCCGGTGGGCCCCTATGCTTCCATCCGATGCGTTTATGATGATATCCGTGTGAATACTTTCTGATAACATTCTTCCAAGAGAGGAAATTGGGGTTGATCTCAAATCATTTTGTGTAAATCTTTCAGTCCACACGGAACAAGATTCACCTCCCTGTTGCATCATGTCACATTAAGTCATTAAGGTAACTTACATGTTAAGTTTTGACCCGTTACCTAAACATAACTACTAGACTAAAAATGTTAGTTTCTCAACCAAATAACCAATAACAACATATCTAGATGCTGAAAGTCATAACTTTCGGTTCATCAACCAGTTGTTAGTGTTAAATAATTATATAGTAATAGTCTAAAGCAATATACTTTACGATAAAACATGATTAAGCAAAGAGGCTAGTTGTAGAATTACATTTGGAGATGCAGTCTTGAGGTCAAGAAATTCAAGATCAATGATGAATTTTCCTGTAAGCGGAACCTCAAGCGCCCAAACGAAATCCTCACTGGCTTTTAACTGCTTATCCCTAATTTCTGCAATCACATAAAACCATAATTATCAAATTCGCCAAACGTGTTACCAATTCCACAAATCATTAGTGCAGATAAATGATCTTGGAACGTAAAGCTGACTATGTTGAAGTCAAAAGTGAAAGTCAATACCTGGATGAACTAATGCCTTCCGACCTCCCAATAAAGAAACAACCCGAATGATGAAAGAAGCGATTGGAGGACCATCTTTAATCGAACTCGTTAACTCCGGATGCAATTTAATAAGCAAATAACGATTCTTTTCAATAACCAATCGCCTTCATTTGATCAAGAAAACCAAGCATTATTAATAATCCCAAATTCAAGATTCTTGCAAAAACTAAAACAATTGCTTCAAAGGGTAAAATCCTAATGTAAAAATTCAAACTTGTGATGTTTAACACATTGTGGGAAAATAAAGTTACCAACTTCAAGATTCTGACAAAAACTAAATCAATTGCTTCGAAGGGTAAAATCTTGATGTAAAAATTAAAAATTTTGATGCTTTAAACATTGATCATTTTAGATAAGAGGTCACATAAACCTAACATTAACGCCCTGCTTGCGGTGCACGCATATAATGTATATATGTGTGAACCCTCGGGTGGGCAAAAGTAAAATTGCACTAATTTTGACGTTATTTTACTAATCTCGTGAAAATAACGTTAAAAGTGGTGGAAGGTTAATCAGGCATCATGTGGTGGCGTTGATAGCCGAAAGACAAGGGCACATGTACCAATCAGCCGGTGTCCCGATGATTGAGTGCTATGTGCCTTATGTCCAAGGCTTGATGCAAAACTACTATCGAGCCGGGGGTCTCACCGGAAGCAGCCTCTCTATCCCTATGGGATAGAGGTAAGGCTGTCTACATCTTACCCTCCTCAGACCCTACCTAGCATTGTTATTGGTGGGATATACTGAGTACGATGATGATGATGATAAACCTAACATTAATAATCCCAAATCCAAGATTCTGCAAAAAGTAAATCAATTGCTCCAAAGGGTAAGAAGTAAAAATGAAATATTTACCAGTTCCATTTGCCGATCTTAAAAGGATCGGACTTTCGGTAAGTGCACGAAGCCAAATTGTCGATACGCCATTGAGCAAGACGAGAAGTGGTGTCAACACGGTAAGCGTTGTCGGTCATCGCATGGAAACAATAATCGAGTATACCCAGGTTGTGGGTTAAGGTTTAGAAATTGGATTTGGGTTTACGCCATTGATGGGTTTGTATAGAAGCAGCAGCCAATGGTGGTTGGTGTTGACGATGGATAGATAGATTGATAGTTCACTTATTATTATACCGTTTTAAAGTCCTTTTATTTAGATTTTGGTTGCACTCAACTTTCGTCAATCGATTTCCAATTTTCCATAGATTAATAAAAGGGATATATTCCGACACCGCGGAGACATTCATTACACGAGTCGTGTGAAGTTAGTAGACTTGTTGACTTGCATGGATATACGACTCATATAAAACCAACATTATTTCCAGTCCCACAAGATTCTTCTCGGTAAAAGTGACGAGAATTGTTTACATGATACATTATTCTCCACAAAGTATGTGACACAATATAAGATATAGCAAATTATTTGACACGATACAAGATTCTCGTTAATTATTTGACTCGACACAATATTTTCTCCTAAAACTAGGTGTTATAAAACTAGCCGTTTAAAGCCTTAAATATATATACATATACATATATATATATTAAATTTGAAGTCGAATAGTCATACGACTAGTATTGATTCCACATGACTCGTATGAAACCAGCACATCCGACAAAAAGTATGACTAGTATTGATTCCACATGACTCGTATGAAACCAGCACATCCGACAAAAACTAACACATATGCGAGTCGTATAAGCCTGTATGACCCTTATAAATGGGACCGTGTGTCTAGACAGTGAGCATGGATGCCTGTATAATTGAAGCCTAATAAAACATGTGAATATTTTGCATAGTTGTTTTATAAAAGCTTTAATGTATAAATTCCGATTCGCTTTCTTAGAGTTAAAGTGAATAACAAAAAATGGAATGCGAAACAAAATACATACCCGATAAAAAAAAGTCATGTAGATATTTGAAATAGTTTCACATATTGTAATATTGTATAGCTATGTAGATAAAAACAGACATAAAAATTACTTCAAAGTATTACTAAAAGTAAATATTTTTTATATCGTTTTACCTTTTTCTTCTTAATACAGTATATTCTACGACATTGATTTTACATCTTAACTTTTCATTATAGTTTTAACTAATTAAGTTTTTTCATATAAACCTTGTACGAACGTGGGTGCAAAGAAAGAAACATGTCCATTTGTTTATGAAGAAACACTAATCGACCCCGGGTAGATTACGGATAATCTGGGGGTTAAATAGATGTTTCCCACGAGGGTTAGGTCCGGCAAAGAAGGATGTTCTTCAAATGACCTGCAAAACAAACACCGTGAGCTCGTCACTGAGAAGGGGGGGGGGGGTTCCTCCTTGTGACCACCCTCCGGCGTGAGAATCAGACTAGATTGCTCTGAATATAAGTGTATATTGAGAGAACTAGCTAGTGAAGGTAAAATACCAGATGATCCTACCGTTCCAAGGAGTTGGAGTATTTATAGCCGAAGGTAGGTTTCCAAGCAGGTACAGCCAGCTGTATAATATTCCTGTTCTACCAACTATGGGCTACGCACGTGCCATGCTGGTTGGTGGGTAGGCAGCGGCTGATAGTGACAAGGCCGGCTGTGTACTGTTCCCTTTCCACCAACTGCAGGCTATGTGCGTGCCACGACAAGGGTTGGTGAGTAGGCAGCGGCTAATAGTGACAAACAGTACTAGAGCATGCTCCTCCTCGTACTGTTGTCGGTGAGCTGTCACCCTGTGATTGGTTCATGGGCTGCTTTGGTCAGATCTTGTCTATTTTGTCCATACCTTGGCAGGTATAGTACAAAAGATCTTCCAGAAGCATACGGACTGGCTCATTTGGGCGGGAGTATTCCCGCCTTGCTCATTCCTTCAGGTGACACTGAATTATTTAGTGCCTTGTGCGTGTAGCCTTGTTATTAGTGCGGGTAGCCTTCCCTGATGGCTTGTATCCGCAGCTGCGGGGACAGGCGGGATACTTCACCATTGGGAGGCTTTCCCTGCGGGAACAGCTGGCGTACTGCGCGTAAGGTCTTCATCTCTGAGCATGGTGGGTCCTGCGGAACCAGTTGGTCCTTGCACAAACGTCCCTCTTCAAGGTGAGTCTTGCGGGTCCAACTGGGCTCTGCTGGGACCTACCTCTTCAAGTCCCCCAGTCCAATGTTCTTCTCATGAATTGTTAATAAGTGAGGTGATCTTTGGACTTAAGGGGTTTTGAAAAGTATTTGGTTTTAAGGTTGTCCGTGGGGATTCTTCCCGCGGTTTCCCTAATGTCACGCAGAAATTCCCGACTTTTCTGCTTGATCTTTGGGTATGATGCGGGTAGGTGTGTAACCTCCTCGCAAGTCAGGAGCGTAGAGTTCCACTTGTGTAGATTCTCCATGAGGTTTTGGTAGTTTTGAACATAGTGATCAAATATGTTAAAACAACCAATTCCATCTTGGAGCTTCAAACAATCTAGTTCTCGACGTTCCCACTATGCGGGGATGTTATTCCCGTTTCCGCAAGCATGGCCCAGAAGATCCTTCTTGGTTTCAATTCCCTGCGGAGTGCTAGGTATGTGAAGGGTTTCGCCTTGACACTGTACCCGCACTCGTCTTATAGTTACTTTACTTCCAAGGTATTCCTGGCTTCAATTCCCTGCGGGTGCTAAGTATGTGAAGGGTTTTGCCTTGACACTGTACTCGCACCTGTCTTATAGTTACTTGGTTGCCAAGGTAAGGGGTATTTTCCCGCTTACTTTTGAATCGTTTTGAAATTCGAAGAGTTAGTGAAAGGATAAGAACAGTCCAAACTGTTGAAACGTCGTCCGACGGTTTCTTCTGACAGTGTCAGGACGTGCAGGAAGTTATGGCGACGTGACAGTATATGGTCATTCCAGGCGCTTTTTCAGGCGCGTGGGCGCGATTTTTCGGGCGCGTGGCCGCGAAATTAATGGCACGCGTCCTTTCAACAGCTGTTGCCAGCTTGCTCTTTGCCACGTGTCATAGTTTCATTGCACCTGCGATTTCTCTCTCTTCCGCATTAAATTCATCGCATTAATTGCGATGAGTATATAAAGGGCGAGAGGGTGCACCTTAGTCCACACTTTCACTTCTCTCTTCATCTTCTTAAACGATTTCCGGCGAATACTCACTATTCCGTCGAGCATTCTTCTGAAATCGTTGTTCTGTACATCCAAAACATGTCTTCTACCCGTGATTTTGAGGCCACTGCCGAGGAGGCTGAGTTGTTCGTCGAGAACCCGACGTCGACGTCCGAAAAGGACGACAAGACCACTGCTGGCGAGTGCCAGTGTGCTCTCCCTATTGACATCTACCAGTACATCGTCCGGAAGTTCATGCTCGAGCCTTTCGAGCCTGAGTTTCCGGAGCCTCATCAGACGGTGTACGATGCCCCCAAGGGCAAGATAAGGGTGTACGCTGCATTCTTCGTTTATGGGAATCTGAGGTTCCCATTGACGAAGTTTGTGTACCGTGTTCTGGAGAGACACGGTGTACACTTGACGGAGGTACACCCAATGGCGATCGCGAAGATCCGCTATTTCGAGTGGGTGTGCATCATTATGGGTGTAGAGCCCCATGTCGACCGCCTGATGACCTTCTACTCCTGGAGGTGCATCCAAGGGTGGTACACCCTGGTCAACCGGATCAAGGGTCTGAAGATTTGCGCCACTGAGCGCAGTCTTCGGTCTTGGAAGCGGGAGTTATTCTACATCTCTGCCTGTGTCGTCCCTTTTGCGATGACATTCAAGAACGGGAGAGCACTCCCCAACCTTCACGCCTCCAACTACCAGGAGGCGGAATGGTTCTCCAAGATTTCCCGGATCCAGACTCCGGTTTACCGGTTTGCGGAGTCCGGGATGGTGATGCTCGGGATGAGCCGGGTATGGAAGGATGCCGGCTCTGAGACTCCGCAAGTGCCGATTGTCCTCGAATACGGTTTGAACTCTGTCCCTTACGGTATGCTTTATTTTATTTGCTAGGTTAGGGTTTTTGTTCTAACCATCTCTTTATTTTCAGAGGGAAACAACTTGCAGTCTCTCCTGCAGCCGCGGGAGGCTGGTGGTCCCGCTCGGATGGGTACTCGCGCTCTTGACGAGAACGAGTTGCCCATCCTTGAGCAAACGACGGATCGGTTCGTGGAGGTCTACCCGCCAGGCCACGAGATCCTGAGCGCCAGGCGGCCAGGTAAAGAACTTTTTAACCCTCGCCCTGTCAATGCTGAAACCTCTGCGGGAATTCCTCTAATTTTGTCATCTTCTGATGAGGAATCCGCAGATGGTCCTTTCTTGGCGAGGAAGAAGAAGGCTGCCGGCGGGAAGGGGAAGGCGAAGGTTGCCTCCACTGCCGATCCGGTGAATCGGTCCGAGTCAGAGACCGAGAGTGAAGAGGTGGCGGGGAACCCAGGTGGTGTTGAGACCACTGCTCCGGAGGTTGAAACGGCTATCACCTCCGAGCAGCCCAGGACGACGACAGTAACCGGTACGAAGAGGCCGGCTCCATCGGGTTCGTCCCCGCCTGTTCGCACCTTCAGGCTCAAAAAGACCCGTAAGTGTTCATAACTTTTTCTTATCTTTCCGCTATTATACTTATATATCTTGTCTTCGTGTAGGCGTGGATGCTACGGCATTCCAAAGTGGAGCGGGAGGGAGCAGCTCTGGACCCATGAAGGTAGGTTTGGTCAACCTACCCGAGGCGATGACCCAGGCGGCTACGCCTGCTTGCAGTACTGGTTCAGTTGCTCATCCCGTTGAGCCAACTGTTCCAGCTGTAACCTTATCCCCGCCGGCTGTCAGTGCCATTTTCACCGAATCCGTCACTGAGCCGGCGGTGATTTCTCATGCGGGTTCTTCCGCAGCCGCGGCCACGGTTGTGAGTTCACCTCCGTTGGTTTCCACCGCGGCAGCCTCCACCGTGTCTCCTCCGGCGCCTGCGACTACGGCCGGTCCTTCAGGTATGTTTGGGGTTGGGGCGTCTAGCCAATCCTTGCCTCCTTCCCGTCTCCTTGACCTTTTGGATGGATATCCCTTAGGTTCAGGTGATGGGTTTGGTGGCTATCGGCCTGTTGTTGACCCTACAGGTGCGTAGGGTTATTTTGGCCTATATCCCTTTCATCGTTTCTTTCTCTTAACTGTTTTTTGTTTTATTGCAGTTCGTGATTCCAACGAGGTGTATGCTCCTCGGTGGAAGATCCGCCGGGGAACGACCCTCCGGACTGCTGAGGACTGCGTCGAATGGGCGCGTCACGCCGCCCCAAGCGGTGCGCTGGGGGAGGCTATGGCTAGCTACCAGGAAGGTAGGCTGTCCAACGAGCTCCGCATCCTTCTCGCCCGGATGCAGCAGCGCGTTGAGCTACTTTGTCGTGAAAACGACAAGTTGAAGACGGCGCGTAGCCTTGAAGTGGCTCAGGCGCGGGCCATCCGGGAGGAGAATGCGAAGCTTGCCGCCGTTGCTGCGGAAAAGGAGAAGGCCTTCAAGGCCCTTGAGGTTGACGTTCAGGCTCGTCTGGAGGCCCGTTCCAAGGCTGCCCAAGCTGTCAACGAACAGCTTCGGCTGGCCAAGGAAACTGCATGGAACGCAACCGAGAGGGCCACCAAGGCTGAAGCTGCTGCTGAGCCTCTACGCATCGAAAATGAGGAACTTAAAGCCAAATTAGAGAGGCTCCAGCAGGCTCATGATGCCTTGGCCATGGAAGATGCCAAGAAGCTCCAAGAGATCTTGGACCAGAGGGGGGTGCTTGACCACACTGAGCGTAAGCTAAAGGGCGTCGAAGAGGCTGCAGCTAAAGATGTGTTGCTTGCCAACCTCACAAAGAACGAAGCCGAACGCGCCCATAATGAAGCTCAAGCTGCCCTCCAGGAGGCTCTGGTTGCCAAGGAATGGCTTCTTCGAGAAGCGTTGTCGCAGGTATGCGCAGCTTCCTAACTTCTAACTTTACGCTTTTCCTTACTCTTGAGTTTGACAAACTTCTATTTTGTAGGTTGTGCATCGGGTGTTCACGAACACATCATATGACGATGCGATGAGCGCAGCCCTCAACGCTTCTCATGAGGATGGGGAAAAGGCTGGCTTCCTGCTTGGTCTAGGGTTTGTTGAACAAGGCATCCCGCCTTCCAACTTCCATCTTTACAATGTGGATACTGAAGCTGCATATGACCAAGCAGTGAATCAGTATGCTGCCTTCCCGCATCCGGTGGTGGAGAAGGTGAACGAGATTGCTGCTGCTGATGATGGGCTAGCTATCCTTAAAGCTTTCCTTGAACCGCCACACTCTTCTGATGGTGCGGGTCCAAGTGGAAGTGGTCCTGAAGCTTGATCCTTTAGATCCCTTTCCACCATTAGAGTTATTTTTGTATAGCTTCTTTTGTATGCGGGTATGTACCCAGCAATCTTTGTAATATTTGAATTTCGATGGAATAAAGATTATTTGCTAATGCATTGCCTTGTTTATTTCACGCATATTTTGATTTAACTTAGCAATTTCTTTAGTACTTAGATAAGTTAAATTTTCAACGTGGCAGGTAATAAGTTAAAGTTTTGCTTCCTCTTTCGTGATTGTGCGGATAAGACCGTCACTTGCACTTAGTAGGATGGCCAAACTTTACCTATATCTGACCTGCGTGGAAGTTTTCCTCATCTTTTCCTTTGAAATTTTCTAAGTGTTTTGAATAAGTTAACCTTTCGACGCGCGGTTGCCAATAGGTCGATGTTCAGTTTCCTTTATCATGATTGTGCGGGTAGGACCGTCACTTTCATTTATTGGGATGACTAAACTTTACCTCTAGCTGACCTGCGTGAAGGTTTTCCTTAGAAATTTTTACCGTTTTATGTGTTTATGCGGATTTTGCCGCCTTCCACACGCAACGACTTACTTCTTCCCATATTTATGCGGTGAATACCGGCATATCAGCGTGGGAAGTTCATAAGTATAAAGGTAAGGCTATCAACACAATGTGAAAGGAGAATCATTTCCATTAGAAGTGGCTCTAGGCCTTTTCTTTACAAGTTTGGAATTGATCTACATGTAACATTTGCGTAATTGAGCTCTGTTCCATGTTCTTGGGATAGGAGTGCCATCGAGCCTTTCGAGCCGGTATGCGCCTTTTCCCAAAACTTCTTTGATAATATATGGTCCTTCCCAGACCGGTGCCAGTTTTCCTGGGCGCTCTTGGTTTGAAGCCTCGTTGTTACGCAATATGTAGTCTCCTACATTGAAGTTGCAGAGTTTTACCCGCGTGTTGTAGTACTTTTGCATTTGTCGCTTGTAGTTTTCTTCACGCGCTGCGGCTAAGTCTCTGCGTTCCTCGGTTAGCATAAGGTCTAACCGTCTTTCCGCATCATTGTCTTCTGGCTGAATCAAGACCCTTGGTGAGGGCAAACCAATTTCGACTGGGACCATGGCTTCAGTGCCATAAGTGAGGCTGAACGGGGTTTCTCCCGTACTGGCCTTTTTCAGCGTTCTGTTTGCCCAAAGGACGTGTGGAACTTCGTCTACCCAGCCGGATCTGTGTTCCAGGAGTCTTTTCTTTATGCCTTCGACGATGCTTTTATTTGCTCTTTCCACCTCACCGTTACCTTGCGGGTGTGCCACTGAGGTAAAGGTGTGGGTGATTTGAAGTTCTTCTAGCCACTTTTGTAGCTTCTTGTCAGCAAAGTTGGTGCCGTTATCACTCACCAAAGTCTGTGGAAGTCCAAAACGACAAATAATAAATTCCCAAATAAATTTTTTAATATGTTTTGCGGTTGTTTGGGCTAAGGGTTTTGCTTCTATCCACTTGGTGAAGTAGTCGATGGCTACCACTAGGAACTGAACGTTTCCTGCTGCTGTAGGAAATGGGCTTGTCACATCGATGCCCCACTTCTGAAATGGCCATGAAGAGGTGACTGGAACAAGTTCATTCTTCGGGCGGTGCGTGTTGGGTGCGTAGAGCTGGCAAGACCTACACTTTCTGATGTATGCCAGCGCATCCATATGCATCCCCGGCCAAAAGTATCCCGCGTTGTTTAGCTTAGCTACAACAGCGCGTGGACCTGCGTGTACTCCACAGATGCCTTCGTGTACTTCTCTTAGAAGGTAGTCAGCATATTGGTTGTCCACGCATCTTAAGAGTGGGCCAAGAAAGTTACGTCTGTAAAGGATGTCATCGATGAGTTGATAGTTTAATGCTTTACAATGTATTTTTCTTGCCTGTATTTTTGACTCTGGTAGTATACCCGCTGCAAGGTAATTTATTATTGGTGTCATCCACGTTTCTGTACCGGTTTGGATGACACAAATTTGTAGGTTCCCTGGATGGATCTGCACGGGATATCTCGATCTACACAGGTGCGGAATCCCTGCGTAGGTCGTTACGAGCGTAGAACACGAATCAAACAAACACACGATACGAATAAACGAACACACGTTATATTATAACCGAAACACGTGATGTAATATCACTGAATACAGACTCAATACTCTCTGGTTCTCACGTCTCTCGACTCACACACGTCTGTATACGATTACGTAACCCTAAACTAAGCTAAGCCGTAACCTAGCATATAAATACACGACAACTTCGCCAGGCATGTTCAGGCGAAGTTGTTGCTAACTTCGCTTGACTAACAAGTTCGCCTGATAAGCGAACTTGTCAGTAACTTCGCTTAAACATAAACAAAACACAATTAACATTACAGACTCGATTACAGACACTAGACTATGAACTACTGACATTATGCACCAACAGACTCCCCCTTGGCAGTAGCTTCATATCTTTATCTTTAAGCACTTGTCTTGTAATCTTCAATCTCTTTGTCTTCATGCATGTACTCCTTCTCTCACGCATACTGTGACTACTCGCTGATATTTCCTCGCTTCGTCTTTCCAAGCAGGAATATAAAATATCTTCTTTTCATTTAACACCTGTAGATCAGCTTTCGATAAATTAACAAGATGCATTGGATCATACACTCTTAGCACTTCTTGTTCGTCTTCGTCTTCCATCACGGCTTCAGCAGTCTGGCAATCAACATACCACCATTTAAGATTCTTCAACACATCTTGAGGCATAGTCTTCATTGGAACCTCCTTAATGCATCGGATCGGTTTGTACTTCATCACCATCCATGGCTTGCCATCTGCTCTCATCCCTCTTTCAGTATCTTCAACTAATTTCCCTTTCTGTGGTTTTAACAACTCAAACTTTTTCTCTTTAATACTTTCTTTCCATACTATCTTCCCAATAACTCTGGCCATATTATCATCACTTCTATTAATCAACCCCAATCTGGCCAAATCCTTTACCTCACACTCAGGTAAGGTATTTAGAGATCTCAACGTCCTCTTAAAGTATTGGATCCCATCATATCTTTTCACCACGAACACTTTTAGCTGTTCATCATATAACCAACAGATAATGCCTTTCTTTGACTCAGCGTACCCTTTAATATTATAACTTTTCTTGAACATTGTAGGTACCACTGGCTTCTTCGTTTTGATAAACCAATGAGCATAGCCTTCTTTCCATCTAGGCTGCTCCTCCCATTCTGTATCATCAACTACTGTATCTTCACATACATTCGACTTCTCAACGGTTGGAAGCTCGTGTTCAACATTCTCTTCAACTATCTCACCTTCTTCAATATCATCTTCAATCACAATCTGTTCACCAATCTTTTCAATCTCTTCGACTGGCAATATATCATCATCACATGTAAATTCATCATCATCTAACATATCATCATCCAACTCCTTCAAGGCATCGATCACATCATCTCCCATCTCCTCGTCATCTACCATCACCACCTCATCACCACCAGCTGCACCTGCAGACTCCCCCTGAGCTGTGGAAGTCCCAAGAGCCTGAGTAGTTCTTGGCAACTCACCACCTGCACCTTTCGATGCATTGGGATCATCGTCTCTGTCATTCTTCTTCTTTGTCCTGAGTTCGTCGCCTTTACAGCTCGTCTCCCCCTGAGATGCCAAGAACTCCTTCATAGCATCTATAATTTTTCCATGTTCAACCAGGAGGGACGACTGCAGCTGATTCTCTGTTACTAGGCGCTAAATAGCCTGGGTCTGGATAAGATTTATCCTTGATTGCTCAGCCACGACCCGTTCAAGTGCCGCTATTCTTTCCGAGTCTGATAAGGTTGCATCGAAATCGAACCTCATATGTGATAAATCTTGAGTGAACTGAGGTGGGATTTCAAATGTAACCGGGACATCAGAAGTAGTTGTGGACGTAACCGCAGGTGGCATCGTGACCGACAACCCTGCAGTGTGAACCACTGTCGACTCAATAACCTGTGCAACAACCTCCGACGGAGTAAGCGTTGGAGGCGGCAACAATACAATATCTGGAGTCGTCAGCTGGAGTGTGATGGATGGGAGGCCAACAGATGATGATGTAGCCACCACGGGAACGTCCGTGGCGCTTGGCCTTGTGACCTGTAATGGTGTAGGGACAATTGACATACCGGACAGTGCGGGCGGAGCGAAACGTATGACTCTAGAGCTCTCACCAGCTCCCCTACCCGCACCTGTCATGTCCCTTCTTGAACGTCTGATCAACTTATGAATGTCTTCTTCTTCTTCTGACTCACTGTCGTCATCTGTCCTCTTTCTCTTCCCATACGTCCTCTCTTGAGTCACCATCATACGTCTTGCCTCATCCATTACATCATCAAAATCTGAGTCAGCCACCGTCGTAGCTGCTCTAGTAACATTTACTCCCGTACTCTGTGGAACCGAGACCTGTATATATTCTTGAAGATCAACTCGGTCCATGTCAAAATCTGAGTCAGCCACCGTCGTAGCTGCTCTAGTAACATTTACTCCCGTACTCTGTGGAACCGAGACCTGTATATATTCTTGAAGATCAACTCGGTCCATGTCAAAAAATCCTTGGCCGCCAAAAGCAGCGTCAAGGTCTACTTCTTCTTCAGCTGACACAACAGGCGCAGCAGGTACAGCTTGAGGTGCTCCCGCCTGTTGTGGTTGAGGATCTCTAAACTCGTCCCCATTAGCAGGAACATACTCCGGGTTGATTAAATACCCAAACAGTGGAGTATGCCTAGGACGCAGTTCAGGCTTGCTTCTAGCACTCGAAGTTCTACATTGAGCAAAGATACGCTTGTTCACACTCTCCACGTATCTGATAGGGCGACGTTGAGGCAACATGGGAGCAACATGATTCAAGATCATTTGGAGAAATCTTGGATACATGATGAATCTCTCACTCCCCATCGCCCTTCGCTGTCGATCAATCTCATAGAAGACCATCTGACTCAAGCTGTAACGCTTGTTATAAGTCAGAGCAGTCATCGCCGACTGCAAGGTCGCGCCCATCCCGTCAGTGCCTGCCTTCCTCCCTGACATGCAGACAATTATTACGTGCATGAGGAAGCGCCACTGATCGAGCAAGAAACCTTTCCTTCTTTGTGTATCCCCCAAGGGACCAGAATATCCCATTCGTAGAAATGCTCCATCATGAAACGGAGCAACAAACTCTGTCGGGTCGTCCCTCGTCTCCTCTCCGAATTGCAAAGCCACCCGGATTTGTTCATACGAGAACTGAACATCCTGACCATTTACCGTTGCACGCATCACCGGGGGGTCGACGCGGCAGTCATATTCCACCGTCTGCCAGAAATCCTCAATGTTGGGCAAGGAAATCGGCAGAGTTGTCGTAATGGCGTGGAATATCCGCGAGCGTAGCAGGAATGTGATGATTTCGCGGAAATCATCTACTCCACTCGCGTCTGGGTCAAGTGTGATATACATGTTATGCCCAGGGAAGAATTGTCTTTGATTATCACCTCCGTCATCACCACCAGCACCTCCTGCACCAGCAACTTCAGCCATATCTGCAACAAACAGGCCAAGTTAGTTGATCGTTAAGGAAAATCACAAGTTCGCCTGTTACCATGAGCGAAGTTGTAATAAATTCTGTATAGGCGAAGTTAAAGGTGGGGTGAAGTTGGGAACAACTTCGCTTCAACTTGAACTTCGTCTATTATACATTAAGTAAAAAGGTCCAGGCGAAGTTAATGATAACTTCGCCTCACCACAACATCGCCTCACAACATCGCCTCAGGACATCGCCTCAGGCGAAGTTAAACCTTAGGCGAAGTTGCGGATAACTTCGCCTAATCCTTAAGTTCGCCTGAATCTGAAACGGCGACTGTTAGGTTTACGAAACGACGTGCAGTTGGTGATTTTGGAGATCGAGGACTCCGTTAAACTTGATTTTGAAACAATCTGGACAGTTAGTTCGTTCATGAACACGTAAAAACTTGTTTGAAAGCGGGTGTTAACGTTCCGAACCGACCGAGTTACGAATCGGGTCGAAACGACACAATGATTAACACCAAGGAACAAATAATGTGATATAACATCACTACACACCTTTAATCGAAAAGAAATCGAAGGAAAAGAAATCAAAGATGAAGATCGAAAGACAAGATCGCCGGAAATTAGGTTAAGTTCGCCGATAAATACGGAGTAAGTTCGCTGTGTTCTTGGAATAATGAATCGTTTGACTTTTAAAAACCTTTATATAGGGTCTTGGGTATACAGGCGAAGTTGTGGATAACTTCGCCTAGGGCGAAATTATTCCCAAGTTCGCCGATATATCAAATTTTACAAAATCAACCCCTATAATTTAAACAATTTGCAATTAAGTTTTAAAACTTCCTTAAAGAGTTACATGACACGATCAAGACTAAGTAACCAAGTATAAAATCAACAACTACATAAATAGGAAAAACTTTTAAAAATTAAAGTACAAGGGATCAAATTTCAGTCTAGACAGGGACTACCATGTTTTAGAAAAGATCCGAACAGGAATCATACTAACTACGTGACTGTCACATAGATCCGTGTTTAGCTGTATTATGACATAAAGAAACAGGTTGTAGGCAGGTAAATAACTTAAGATGGTTTTCATCGTTTCTGTGATAAGAGTTAGGTTCAATTATGCCTCAAAATTTAAGTGGGCAACAACTCAGAGATTATGATGCCTCCTATCTATTCTCAAAGCGTATTTGGCTTTCCCCAAGTCACCCCGAATTGACCTCAACCCATAGTGTCTGATTAAGTTTGTAAGTACTCTTCATCTGCTTCCCGTTCTCTTTCTTACTCCATGATTGAGAAGTCTTGACATTGTCAGCTCTAGAATGTTTCAATAACTCATAAGTTTTTTTTTTTTTTTTTTCACGATAAACATTTACATAGACTTCAGAGTAGTAAACAACTGCAAGTCCCGAATCTGGATCACTGCAGTTTCTTCACACACTATCTTTACGGGAATCAGAACACTTACGGGCTCGTGTATGACTGGGTAATCGCTTTTCTGCCTATCATTCGGAAAGATATATATGAAGACATGCAAAACTCTTAAGGAGTTTCCACGTAAAATCTAGTAGATTTAGTTTGTATCACATCTACTTTTACGCACCATAAAAAGCTACCATGACATACAATGACTGTTCTAAAGCCTTTTAAGCCTAATAACTTCACTAGTTAAGCACACAGAATCAGTATATCTATCATTTTCCAAGGTTGGATCAATTTTCTGTTAAACATAGCAAACGAACTTCTTACGAAGTAGTAGACTTGAAAAATAATTTCATTTCCCATAAAAAAAAAATTTAACTACAATCGCCCCGATCAAGTCAAAGTCTTCAGGTAAACGGCAATCCTGAAGATCCAATGGATCAACTGGACCGACCACATACAAGTATGTGTCCTCTAACTAATTATGAACGACTAATTTTCAGCGAAAGAACCCAAACACATCATAAACCGCCCCGGTTACTTTCAGTCGTCTGGTTAATGGCAATCCTCTTATTCTACAGGTAGAAATGAGGACCAAACATATCCAAAGATATGTCCATCAAACTGAGGTAACCGACATAGTTTTAAGCGATAGTGATTTTTTTTTTTAAACGAAGATAAAAAGCATGGTTACTCGGGATTGATCATCCCGTTCAGCTCAACAAGGTTTTGAAATCTTGATTTGTCAAACGCTTTAGTAAATAAATCAGCGAAATTATCTAGCGTATCAACCTTTTCGAGCTTAATCAGTTTCTTCTCAGCACAATCCCGTATAAAATGATGACGTATGTCAATATGTTTAGTTTTACTGTGCTTAACGGGATTGTTAGTTACTGAGATCGCAGCAGTGTTATCAATACAAATTGAAGTAAGTGAGAAATTCAGACCATAGTCGCGTAACTGTTGTTGAATCCAAATAACCTGGGAGCAGCAGTTGGATGCTGCCATGTATTCTGCCTCACATGTTGAAATGGCGACGGAGGTCTGCTTCTTGCATTGCCAAGACACTAGTCTGCCTCCTAGAAACTGACATCCTCCAGTTGTTGACTTCCGACTCTGATTGCACCCTCCATAATCAGAATCTGTGTAAGCGACCAACTCCAAGTCTCCTCCTTTTGCGTACCACAACCCCAGCTTTGGTTTGCCTTTGAGATACCGCAAGATCCTCTTCACACCCTTCATGTGAGATTCCTTTGGGTTTGCCTGAAAACGAGCACAAAGACAAACTGCAAACATAATATCAGGCCTAGAAGCAGTTAAGTACATTAAAGAACCTATAATAGCCCGATACTGAGTTGGGTCCACATCTGCATCATTGTCTGTCTCAGCACCCAACTTATGGTTGACGCAGATTGGAGTATCAAATGGAGTGCTGTCCTCCATCTTGAAACGTTTGAGCACATCATGGACATACTTGGTCTGATGAATGAACATCCTATCCTTCTTCTGATCAACCTGCAATCCTAAAAAGAAAGTTAGTTCACCCATAGCACTCATTTCAAACCTTTTCTTCATGACGGCCTCAAACTCCTGACACATGGAGACTTTTGATGCAGCAAAGATAATGTCATCCACGTAGACTTGCACCAGCAGGAAGTCGCTTCCTTTTCTCTTGAAGAACAACGTGCTATCTATCTTCCCTCTTTCAAACCCATTTTCAAGCAAGTAATCTGATAGAGTTGAGTACCAGGCACGAGGTGCCTGATGTAGTCCATACAACGCCTTGCTTAACTTGTACACGTGGTCTGGAAAGTCTGGGTCAGGAAAACCCGGAGGTTGCTCAACATACACAACCTCATCGACTTTACCATTTAAGAACGCACTCTTCACGTCTAACTGAAATACCTTCATCTTCTTATAAGCAGCAAACGCCAAAAACAATCTAATGGCTTCCAATCTTGCCACAGGAGCGAACATTTCATTATAATCAATCCCCTCTTGTTGAGTAAAACCTTTAACGACTAGCCTCGCCTTGTTTCTTATAATAATCC
>NW_027502694.1:0-35501 GCF_021521415.1 Bidens hawaiensis | reverse complement strand
GAGACTTGGAATTAGGGACTCATAGTTAGCGTGGCAGCTGTGAGGCGTTAAATTCAAGAGTTATTGAGGGAATTATTCATTGGAGATTGAAGGAGTGGTGGGTTAGCCGCTGGTACACCCTATATATAAACCCCTTCAATCCGAAATGAATATGTCTGATGTAAAGCTTGAAGGTGATGCCTTGTAGTGGAAAATAGTGTGTCGTCCTGTGTGTCATTGAACTAATAGGAGTCGAAAGAAACACCCAAGTGGAGTTGAGGGAGTGGTGGGTTAGCCGCTGGTACACCCTATTATAAAACCCCTTCAACTTGATTTGGGTGGTATCCAAGACGAATATTAGGGGTAGTGGCGCATAGTGGTCATCATGGGATCATTTAATCTAAACATCATTGCATCAACTATACTAAATTCTAAATTTCGGGACGAAATTCCTCTAAATTGGGGAGGATGTAACGCCCTGAAATTCGATTGGTAAACTAGGATCGTGAAATCATCGGAAACTATAGACTTTGGGATTCTGGACGATAAGTTCGGAACCCATATCATTGGAAAAATCTGCTTTTATCATTTAAAATGTTTATTTTATAAAACGACATTTACGCCTGAAAAATATTAATTTTTATGCTTTCGAAAAATTAAATATTCTTATTTAAAAAGATTTCAAATAATTATTCGGAAAATGGTTTTATAAAAGTTTTGCTGAAAAAGTTTTAGTTTGTTTAAAAACTTATGAACTCGACTAGTCTTGACCCGTCGGTAGCCTAAACCCGAACCCGAGTCACCCGAGTATTTAAGCGGAAAATCAAGTATTCTTACACCATCTCTTTCATTTCCACCAACACTTCCCACCCAAACACTCTCATTCCTAGAGAGAGAACTAGAGAGAGAAAGTCTTCAAACTTCAAATCCGAGTCCACAAATCTGTTTGTTGTTGTTCTTGTAAGATCTTCTTGAAAATCATCCATTTTCATAACCATTTTCGGCCTCAAATCGAGCAAAAACACCCATTTTCGTTTCTTGAGTTTTCGGGTCAAAAACCGTCTTGTTTTGGTGTCAAAATGCAGGCTTTTGTGTTTAAAATCACTGGGAATCGATAGTCCCTTCAATCCCGAGCATTTCCATGTCAAAAACTTCGATTTTGGGTCAAAAATCTGGAAAAATCTGAAAAAACCCGTAGGTTTCTCCGTCGCCCAGCTTGAAGGAGTCGAATCAGACTCATTCGATCGAATCAGTCGATCGAATCAGCCCATTCGATCGAACCAGTCGATCGAACCAGTCCGGTCGACCGAATAGGAAAGCAACCGAATGGTCTCCAACTCATTCGACCGAATGAGTTTCGTATTCGATCGAACGAGTGTCTATTCGATCGAACAAGTTCCATGTTCGATCCGAACGAGTTTTCCCAACTGGTTCGACCAAATGTGTTTCTAGTTCGATCGAGTGTGCCTCAGATTCGATCGAATGTGTGTCTATTCGATCGAATGTGTGTCTATTCGATCGAATGTGTGTCTATTCGATCGATGTGTGTCTATTCGATCGAACAAGTTCCTATTCGATCGAACGTGTTTCCTATTCGATCGAATCAAGCCAGAACCAAGCTGTTTTCGTCTTTAAAACCCAGTTTTTGCTCGAGGTCACGTAAGCTTGTTTTCTTAGACTTATAGCACGTTGTTAACCATATATATATGTCCAACTCTAGGCTAAGGAGATCTATTGTAGCACCATCCTAACCCAAGATCAAGGTGAGTTCATAGCCCCTATTTAAGCTTTTCAAAACTATGGGGTGGAAACATGGTAACTTTACACGTTTGGATAAAATCATTTATGCAAACATTCTTTAAACTATAAACATTTGGATTAAACATGGTAACTTTACACGTTTGGATAAAATCATTTATGCAAACATTCTTTAAACTATAAACATTTGGATTTCTACACACGTGCGGAAATCCACGAGCTTCTTGGTAATCTATAAACTTTGGAAATCTATGAACATGGGGAAAACCCATTAACTCATGGAGATCTAAGAACATTGGAAATCAATGAGTATGGGAAATTCTGTGAACATTGACATCATGGGAACGGGAATCAAATTCATATCATCATAGTCATTGTGTCAGCATGGAAATCTAGAGATCAAAACATCATGAGTTGAATTGGACGCGAGAGTCTATTCTACTCTCGGTAGAACTCACGACCATGAGTGGCATTCTATTCTCGGTGGCACTCGTAACTCATGGGATTTCATACTAGTCTCGGTGAAATCCATAACTCTTGAGGACCTATACTATTCTCGGTAGGGACCAAGGGAACCCAGGATTCTTTGGGGTGTCTATCCTACTCTCGGTAGAACCTAGCTGAGTCCTGGATGGCAAGAACGAGGTAGTCTTGGTTTAAGTCTTGCGTGAGTTCAATCAAGTCTTGTGTGATCATTGGGTTTCATCATCATTCATCATCAACATCATTTGTTCACCATCATCTTGGATACTAGTAAACAATGGGATTTTGGTGTTGGTTTATCTAGTAAACTTAGCATGCTCAAATCTATATGTCCTTGTTTATGCTTAACTGTTATGTGCTACATGTACCGTTGGGAGACCGCAAATCTTTGAGTAATCTTATCACATACGACTCTAATGGGAGATTGATAAGCCCGTTGAGAGCCCAGGAGAACATTTCATGTTTGACTTACTACAAAAACCTCTGTGGGAAAACCAAGAGATCTTTTCTTACAAACCATTTTAAAAACTGGGAATTATACCCAAACATAGTAGTATAAGTTGTAGGAGTGGTGGGTTAGCCGCAGGTACACCCTATATATAAACCCCTACAACCTATACTAGTATGTTTGTGTATAAAACTCTTTTCTTTAAACCTATGAATTCACTCATCTACTTTATGTAGTTGACAGTTTGTTACATGTTTTCAGGAAATAACGCAGCAAGAAATCCCTAGCAAGTTTAGAGGCCTTAGAAAGATGAAGGCTAGACTAGGAGTTGTTGGAAACTTGATATTTTGTATTAAAACAATTTGTTTCATGTTACCTGGTTGATGTAATATTTGACATTTTGGTTATGTTTATGCATTTAGACTTTTATACTATTGTGCTCAACAATCACGACTTAGTCGCCGCACCTCGATTTTTCCGCCATCACGATCGGGGTGTGACATCTAATATTAAAACCACATCTTTGCTAGTTTGATCAACACTCTTATTTGCCCACTTCATAGTGTTAGGAATTAATTACACATTTCACTAACCACATACCTCTCATGGTTGGATACCCTACTTGACCTAACTAGTTTAAGGGGATTAGGACACTTGTTACTATTGTTTTTGACTAGATCACGACAGTCTAGCATCATAATGGCATCGTTGCCGATAAGTTAGTGCGCTTAGTGTTTGTGTGATTTGATTCCTTGTTTATTTCAGTATTAGTTTTAGTTTTAATTTAGTTTTTATTTTATTTTCCCATTTTAAGCGGGGTGTGTTAATTGTGCTGGTAACAAGCTTATGTACACCCGCCACTCAGGAAGACAGTCTTCGCTTATTTTCGAGCTAAAAATGGAGAGAATAGCCCGACAGAACTGAGCTCAGCATTGAGGTTCAGACATGGAAGGCCAAAACCAAAATCAAAACCAAAACCAAAACCAAAACCAAAACCAAAACCAAAACCAGATTTAGAATCAAAATGAAAACCCCAACCCACTTCCTGAAAACATCATGTTTCACCCAAATTATAACAATAACCGAGACTAGCCCGTAAACATTGCAAATTCACCCGTCAATTACAACCAATAGCCAAGCCCGAATAACTCTGCTCACAAATCTAGAAACCGAAATAATCACCAACCCGGACTCTTAGCTCAACACAATACCACTCGTCATAGAGTTCAGTTGTAACCAGATGAGATTATATACGTGTTCATATAAAAGATGAAGACATTGAAGGGGAATGGAATGATTCAGATCATCGGCGGGATGGTAGTAGTGGGCCAGATTGGAGGATCATACATAATAACGAATTCTTGTCGGTAATAATGCTAATGATGGTTGGGATGAAGAGGAAGATGGAACGACAACTCAGAGGGGGCACAAGTTTGTGAATAGAATCGGGGCAGACGTGATATTGGGAGAAACAAAGTTGACTGAGGCCAGTGTATTCAGGTTAACAGAGGAGGTTTCGTTGATAGATGGGGATGAAGGAGAAATATTGTAGCCTCAGTTTAGGGTGCTAACAGTCGGTTCAGATCGACTATTTCAGATGGCGCGTCTCCAATAGTTCCGCAGGTGCGCATACTGGGATGACAGACATTTAGCTCGCATCCATCTTACATTAACATTGTTCCACATTTTTACGGGATGGATTCAGACGACCCATATTCTCATATGTCTGAATTTTCAGTGATTTGGTCAATTAGTGATGGTAGTATGATCAGGATGAGATTCGATTGTGTTTGTTTCAATTTTCGTCGATGGATAAGGACAAATTGGTTAAATTCATTATCAACATACAATTTTCGAAACTGGGTCGAGATGCAGCAACTATTCTTAAATGAGTATTATTCACAGGCGAAGGCAGATGTGGCCAAAATTGAGATCCATAATTTTTCACAGTTGTCAGGGGAATTGGTTCATGAGGCATTCACCTATTCTAAAGAGATGATCAGAAAATGCCCTCACTATCAGATCGATTTATGGGAGTTAGTGAAATGTTTTGTAGACGGGCTGAAATATAAAGACAAAAAGCATTTAAAGGCCTCAAGTAACAAGAAATTATTTAATCAGTCCAAGGAAGATTATTTATTAACATTCTAAATCCAAGGCCTCTACTGAAATAAGAAGAAAACAATATATTACCAGATCAGTAGAAACAACATCGAATGAATCTGAATGGATAGCAGAGTTGCGGGAGTTGGCTTTGTATAAGAAAGATAAGAAAAAGGAGGTTGGTAAAGTTCCCGGTTTGTGAAGACTGTGGGGAACTTGGGCACCCAACAGAAAATTGCCCCGAGTATGAAGATAAGGAGGACCCTGAAGAAGTAAACTATGCATACAGGGATTCCAAGGGTCAGGGGTTTAATTCAAACACCTATAACCCCAACCTGAGGAACAACCTGAACTTTAGATACATGAATGCGGCTACTCAGTCAAACTCGAACTTTCGACTTCCATAAAAAATAGACAGCATGGTTATTATCGCCAAAATGCTTATCAGCAAAATTCATATAACCAAAACAGCAGTTGCGGGTATAACCAAGAAGGTTACCAGGGTAACTGCTCATCGAGTGGTCAGAATCATGACCAACAGATGGAGTCCTCGAGTAGTAATGATGAGGTTGTGCACTTGAAGTTGGATGCATTGTTGAAGATTGTGACAGATGCGCATAAAGATACTCAGAAATAGTTTGAGTGAGATAAATCTTCGGCAACCATGGAGAAACAAATAGGTCATCTAACCTCTGATGTGGCAAAATTACAGAAAAACGTGGGTTAACCTCCTAGTGACACCACAACAAACCCGCAGTATTTATGTTAAAGCTGCAAGAAGGGGAACAATGTGCACATCAATGCGGTAAGTCTTTTACCACATTTTGAAATTTCAAGTGTTGAAGTTGATTCACCACCACAATTTTTTGAGGGGTTGGTGGAAGATGTTAGTGATGAGAGTGATTATGTTGGTCAAAGTGAAGCAATTTTCCAAAATAATTCGGAATTACAATCAAATGAAACGTCTTTTTTTGAAAATTGTTCTTATGAAAAATTGACCAATATAAGAGATGAGGAGGTGGAGAATAATACCACCCCAGGTAAACTATAAGTGTTATTTGGCCCTATCTTTATATATATATATATATATATATATATCTCATGAGCCTTATATGTGTTATTTGGCCCTTTTAACATCCTTCATTTGTCTAAAGGTGGTTTGATTCTGAAGTCTATACATTTCAACTTTATAAGCACATTCAGAAGAACATAGTGTAGTTTTTACTTGGTTGGAGTTTAGAGTAGAAGTTACCATGAAGGCGAATTGGAGTTCCTTCATTAGATCTTCAGTCTGGTTTTCCTCTTCCACATTTTCAACTAGAGCCAAAATAGCCAATTCCTCTCCCAAGTCGAGTGCCTTCATCTGATCCTCCCATCCAAACTGTTGTACAACCATAGCTTTCTCAATGTTCAACCCAACTCCTCCACCATGCTCCACTAGTACCATGGCCCTTTCTCCATTCGGTTCTTTGGCAAGATTTGTGCACCCTCAGAAGCAAATTGACCGGGCTCGTGATAGTTTTAGCACCTTATCTTGTTTTGTCGAATCCCACTTATATGTTGTTGTTGGTGATTGCCCAGTTTTTCTTGCGAGTCTTCTTGGTGAAGTTATCTGCCCTAAAGATGGCCATGACATTTTGCCACGAAATATCCATCTCCTTAATGTCTTCAGGATGAATTTGATCCATTTCAGCAAACATATCCAGCGAGACAATGTCACCAGCAAGAAAAGCATTGTCGCAGTTCATAAAACCTGCAATTAGGGCAATGCTCTCCTCAGTTTCCTTAGAGATGGAGGGAAACTGAGATGGGATTGGCAGAATATTCCTTGGGTGAAAAAGAATTAGTATTGACAGATGTCTTTGAAGGTGTTGGGGAAAACTGGCTTGAGGTGGATCTTGATCCGCTTGTTCCATCTTGAGCAAAGAAAGCAATATTGGTGGATGGCATACTTTGAGGAAGAGAATTCAACAACTTCTAATTGACCTCAAAAGGGTTAGCTCAATCTTAGCAGATATCATCTTGGTCACGAGCTTGGTGAATCTTTGTAGTTGAGAAAAAAGAGATTCACCCAAGGCGTGGTTGAACATAATGAACTCCTGTTTCGGCTACTCAGCTGCATATCCTCATTTCCCTCAAAATTATCTATAATGGCTGCCCATAGCTCTTTAGCCGACTTTGCATCTCGAAGACATAGCAATATCCTCAGATAACGCTAGAGTGAGAGTAGAATAGGCTCTTTCATCATCTTCTAGCAGAGCAAAATCTTCATCCGCGAACATATTTTATGGTTTGGGAGCCACAATCCTCTCAACATCGTCCAGCGCATAGGTCACCACAGTTGGACCCCTCAAAATGCTTCTCCACCCCTTGGAGTTTTTCATATCCTTCAACATATAACATACGAGGAATACGATTGGTGGTACCCATCATGGAATCAAGCTCCTGATGAATGTTGGTGCCTACATTTTCATCCTTTGATTCCATCTTAGCTGAAACCCACTTATTAACCAAAAACACGGTGAAACAAGTAGATATGGCCGAAAAACCATTAACCGAGAACTACTAACACCGAGAACACACCTAGAACCTTTGAATTTAACCGAGACCAATACCTAAGCTGCAAAAATTTTCTTGAATTGAGAACTCAATTTCAAGATCCTTTACCACCTACAACCCAAATCTTACTGAGAACTATGCTTTACCGAGAACCCAGGTTGAGTTGACCAATACTTCAAAGTTTCGATAAACAAGGAATTTCTATATCTTTGAATTTTTTTTGAAAAGATTTGAGCAAATCTTATCTCAAAATTCCAACCGAAAATCCTAATAAAATGATGAATATCAGTTCTTCGTGTTCTTCGGTTTCCATAAGACTTCAGCGACCAACCAAGCAAAAAACACCCCAAAACTTCTATTTTAGCACTTTGAAAAACCAAAAAATCCGTTTCTTGAATTCACTGATATCTCAACTGAGCCTAAAGTAGGTTTATAGGCCCTGATACCACTTGTACTTCCGAATCTGGATCACTACAACGCAACATTAAACAAACAAGTGATGGGGAGGAATCCAAATACGTGATGAATCAAGAAATAGATGAAAATAACATAAACACAAGATTCAAAGCACACGTTTGTTATAAATGTCGGGTACTTAATCCCACAATACAAAACCAGTTAAACACTTAGAGAGAATAATATAAAAGTGTCTAACCTAACAAATGATAAAATCATAACTCATCTAGGTTAGAACAAGCCACAAAGGCCAAGCCCAATCTAAACCCAATACTCGTCAAGCCCACTGAAAACCATAGGGATTTCGGTTAATACTTAGCAACTCCGTAAACGTTATACAAAGTATAAACCACAAAATAAGTCCTAACACACCTGAACATGATGCACAATGGAGATTAGCAATGTTTGGGTCCGATTCTCGCTTACCAGAAGATAGGGAGCAATGGCTCGAAGAAGAGCATGCAAATTATGAGAAGGCTGCAAGGAGGCATGCCAGCCGTTCACCTTGAATGTCATAAAAGTTTAAAAGGGTGGTAATTATACATTTTGTATATTTTTAGTTGTATATTTCTTTAGTTTGCATATTACAAATAGTATTTCAAGCGTACCAGTATTGCAAAATCTAAGTGTGGGGATACTTCAAAGGAAAAGTTGGGATTTTAATGTGTTTGGTAAATTTTTTTGTCAAAAAACAAAGTTTCAGTTAAGCTACCCAGAGTGCTTTCGTGTTCAATGCAACCATAATTCCTACGAAAGAAAGTTAGGTCTTTTAACATTTTAACTTGTTTAAAAAAAATATTATGAAATGAAATAATTTGGCTTGGTAATTGTTTTATAAAATCAATAAACAATAAATTTTTTTCGAAAAAGTCTTAAAAGTCCTACATCTTACACATGGTGAGAAGCTTTCTTGTACATGTCTTAAGATTTTGCAGATTCAGTTATAGTCTTTGGAGCAGAAGAGTTGTACACGAGCAACTTTTAGCACCACATAGTCATCTATATCAGGGGATTTCGGGTTCATAAATTATTTTGTTATTTTAATTATTTTTTGAAGTGTAATTGTAGATTTAGTTGTTAGGAACATCACATTATAGCCCAGTTTTTAAATTGCAAAACAATCAGTGTCAACCATGTCCTCTAAATGTTCTTGAAACGCTTTACATACTTAAATTTGAGGACAATTCAACCTCAAGTGTGGGGCTGGGGGGAAATTGAAAAATTTTGTTGCCCAATGGTAGCTCGAGGGTGGTTAGAAACCGAAGATTTTAACTGTTGGTTACTATTTTCAATGCCAAGTTAGAGGTTTTTAGTCATTTTTGGTTTTTGAGCTTTTCGATAGTTTTCCTAGCAAATTATATTTAAAATAAGGAATGAAAATGGGGTCATTTAGATGGGGATAATAAGTCAGGGGGACGAGTATACATGTTTCACATCGGAAACCCAAATTTCCATCCATATTGTGAGATATAATCCCCTATACTTCATACACATACTATACATATATATATGAAAACATGCCAGATGATGTTTTCATGTGGTTGGTATATTTCACAGAATTAGAACTTGCTTGTCATATGCATGTCAAGATCTTAATACCACCACCTGCATGAAGATTAGGACTGTAGAAAACCCGTATATGTATATATATATAATATATATATATATATACCCTTACTAAATAAAACTCCTTGCCTTACATTACCCTTAGGAGCCCGTTTGAGCCTATTCCTTTCGTTTGTTAAACCTTACATTACAAACCATGTTAGCCTTAGCCTTTTAATTAACCCTTTGTGATAAAATCCAGTTTGTTAAAGTTGTAAATAGAGTTAGTTGTAGAGCATAGTACACAATGTACATATGTCTCAGTCAGAGTTGTATATATTGTATACGTTTTTATGTTTATCAGTTATTGGCAAAAAAAGTGGAAAAATATAAAATATAGAAAGGCCAAAAAGAGTTATTAGTTTATGTTCTAGCTGTTTGAAAATAGCAGTCTTATGTATTCAAGTTTGTTTATTAATTGGTTTTTAATAAACTGGGTTTCATCCACCTTAGTCACTAAATATGCCTATTCCGCACCCGAACCTATGCCTTAGCAAAACCCGTTAGTTCGAGTCTTTGTGAAACCAGTGGTTAATGGGTGGAGATATGAATGACTTGCAAGCATATTAAGTTGTGATTTGTATTTGGTTTTTGAGGGCATAGATATACACTAGCACATGTTTTTGCTAATCTAGATATTAAACCGAGATAAGTGTATATAGTGTGAGGGATACAAACATTTATGCCATAACCAGAAACAAAGTACACTCATTTAGGCGGCTCTATTGTTTTAATAGTATCATCAGTTGTATTTGTTGGGTTATCAATCTAGAATGTGTCAGTCTTGGGAATCGGGTATGACCTTAGACCTTATTAGTATTTATGATGATAATCAATATACCTATTATAGAGGTTGATGTGTGCAATAGAGTTTGCTTGAGTGAAAGCAAAAGATAAGTGTGGGGATGTGATGGTCGGGTACTTAGTTCATATATTATTGTCTTAATTATATAGTTTTAGCTATTTATTTATACAACAATGGTACTTCATACGTGTCTATTGTGTTATAGGTCACAGGATGTTAATGCGGTTAAGTTGGACTTGTACGAGCACGAGATGATGTGCGATAGTGTTTAATCAAAACTGGAGAATCTGGGTAAAAGTTGATTTGGCAAATTATTTGCAAAAAAATAGAGTATCATATGCTGAGCATAACAGACGCATAGAGTAGGAGGTTTTAAAGCTTGTTTGCTGAATTAGAGTTCATACTCTAAAGTTAGAGTACCATTGCTGAGCCATAGTACCATTTGCTGAGCCAAAGTACCATTTGCTGAAACTAGAGTACGATATGCTAGAGCAAATTAAACTATGGGAGCAGCAAATTTAAAACCCTATATAAGGACAAAGTTAGGGTTTGCGAAAAAATACATTTCTGGAGTTTGGAGGCTATCCTTGGAGAGAAAATGTAACATCCTACTTTTGATAACAATAAATAAAAATTTTTGTTTACTTAATTGTCTGTTATTATTTAATTAGGTTAAGTAATAATAATAGAGTGTGACTTTTGAAAATAAAAAGATGGAATAAGGGATGGTGATGGACCTTAGGTCCAGAGGCTTAGGGGTATTTAAACACCCTTAACCCTCCCTAAAACCCTCATTCCATCACCAGCCTCCATACACACACTCAAAAAACACACACAAAAACTCTTCCATCCATTTTTGGATTCAAATCCGAGCTAAAGGAGAGTAGGTTTTGAGTCTTGTATCGTCGAGCAACAAGAATCAAAGTCAGAATCAAGTGCCGAACCAGATCTGAAGCAAGTAACACGTCCAAATTTGCATCTAGGCTCGAACCCAAAACCAAAGAGGTAAGTTTTAGCTTAAAGGTTGTGTTTCTTATATCATTTGGCAAAATGCTTTGGTTGGGTGAGAAATCGGACTGTAGGGTGTAAGAAAAACATAAAAGTATTAGTAAACAATTTGTTTGGAATGAATCCGGACGAACTAGTTCGTTCGACCGTGTTAAAGTAAGGAAATAAAGTTGTTATGACCCAGAACTCGTTATAATGATAAGCCAGCCATATAGAATTGAAAGAGAACATTTATAGCTGGAAGGCATGAAAAAGCATATTCTAATAGAATTCTTAAGAAAACTAGATTCGTTTGAAAGATAAATCAAATCGAATCAAATCAAAAAACTAAATGAATCAAATCAAATGAAAACTCGATACGATTTAATGAAAATTCGATTCAATTAGAATGAAACTCGATTAAAATGAAGTTCGATTTGAATGAAACTCGATTAGAATGAGACTCGACTAAAATGAAACTCTACTAGAATAGTTTAGTGAAAACTCGGTTCATTTAAAGATACATTTTTCTAATGAATTTTCAGCTCGACCCCAGCCAGGGCATAGCCCCTTGGACCCTGCTAGGGGTTGCCGCCACTAGAACCCCGCTGCCAGAGGCGCTGCCTCTGGACCCCGGCGTTAGGGACTTTAATGACATAGAGGTATGATCGAGTTAGAAGTAGTTAATTGATACTATAATTGTTACACAGTTAGCTATGCACAGCTTAGGAGGTTTAATACATTTAACTTAGAAAACAAACATGACTCATGTGAGTTTCTAGCCCCATTTCCTTGTTATGTTTTCGGGCCGGTTTAGTTAATACTATTTCCTTTAGTGGTAAGTGTATGATATGTGAATGTTTTATGAATGATATATGAATGAAATAAAAAAGAAAAACAATAAGTATGAAAGTATATATAAATATATATATATATATATATATATATATATATATATATATATAAATGTATGTGTGGTTGTATGGTTATGACGGTGGCAGATCCTAATAATATCTATGAAAGGAGGGTGGCAGGCCCTAACAATATCTGTGAAAGGAGGGTGGCAGACCCTAATAATATAATGGAAGGTTGTAGACCCTAATAATATATGTGAAAGGAGAATGGCAGACCCTAACAATATATGTGAGTTTATATGACGAAAGGCTATTTAAAATGTGTAAGTATGTATGTAAAAGTATGTTCAAATACGAAAGTATGAAAGTAAAGAATGAAAGTATGAAGGTAAGAATGAAGGTATGTATTTATATATGTACGAAAGAAAGTTAAGCAAGTTAAGAATGTAGTATGTGTCTTCGGATACGTATATGTATGTATATGAATGCAATGTATGTTTCATGATTAACTAGAACTCACTCAGTGTAGCTGAATTTTAGTATGCACGCAGGTAATAGGCTAAAGGAGCTGGCTTGAGAAAGACACATGGCTAGCATCTAGAGAAGAAAGACTTGATGAAATATTTATGATGTTTTAAGTTAAGACAATTTGAACATTCTAAACAAGAATGTTATGTTTTGTAATTTATGGTTGAAGTTTTAATATTTTCGTGGAAGGTTTGATTTTAGAGCTGTGTTTATGAGTAAATCCAACGCTAATATTGGGCACCGGGCTCGGGGCCTTATAAAAAACAACTATTTCTTCATCAAATCAACTCCGGAATCCACGAAGATTGAAGATTCCATTAACAACATGAGTGGATAATCTCCTCGAGTCATACCCGCGATGTAGAATATTGTATATTTACAGTATTTCTCATGTTTTTAGAATAGGGATGGCAATGAAACCCGAACCCGATAGGAAAACCCGAAACCCGACATAATTGGGACGGGTAATACCCGACCCATTAGGGTTTGGGATTAACTTTGAAAATTTTCTTGGGTTTGGGATTTATAATATACCCGATTACCCGACCCGATTACCCGATAACATCAATCCATTTACCCGATTATATACCCGATATACCCGACATAACTTTTTTGTGTTTATATATAGTATACGCTATATATTTTAAATATATCATCTGCTGAAACTTGTTTATAACAATTATTTGAGACATTTTATTTTTATGGTAATCATTATTTGTGATCTATTAGTTATATTTTGTCAAAACCGATAGAAATCCGATGGGTTTTAGGCCGAGTATACCCAACGGGTATTTTGTAAAAACCCGATTGGAAACCCGATGGGAAAACCCAGAAAACCCGATGGGTAATTACTCGATTAAAACCCGACGTTTTTGGGACGGGTTTGGGATGGACTTTTATAACCGGGTATGGGTTTGGGAATACCTAAACCCGACCCAAACCCGACCCATTGCCATCCCTATTTTAGAATGAACTATTTGTAATGTTGATTTTCTATCCTATGAACATTGATGTTTTGTATTATTCTGGACTTAGTCGGTTTTGGTTTATTTCGATTAAAACGACTAGTTTGTCAGTTGCTCTAATACATGTTCATAGGGTTGTATTGATTAGCCTGAATGTGATAAAGTACTCAATTTCCCATAGTTGAGTCACTCTGTCAGGACAGTTTGATAACCAGTGTCTTGTGTAAGTGATTTTTGATGCCTAAGGTTTAACTAGTTAACCAAATTGATTCAGTTGTTGACAATTAATTTGTTAAATGACTTGAGGTTGTTGTTTGTTACTGTAACATTCGTTGATTTCTACATCTGAAACCGACCCGTTTTCTAATATATTTTGTTCGTTAATGATTTTTTATATAACTATCAACACGTGTTCATTTTAACCCCTCAACTATTATTTAGTGTACCCTCTTTTGAACCCAGACCAAACCCTAGGGACCTAATTTAAGCATTACAAAACTTTTCTTTGTTTTCCCTTCATCTCCTCCCCACCGACACCATCATTCTCGTCACCCAAGCATTAGCATCTTTAACCCGATATTACAGCCAAGATTAGGGAAATTCATCATACCTACTTGTTTGTTGACCAAAGACGAGTCCCACCGACACCCTAATAATAGTTAATCGTCTTGATTTGACAGTTATCAATGAATGTATTTACCGCGGCTAACCAAAGACGATAACCCTATATATACCAAGCAATAATATATTTAGACCTTGCCACATACTCTTCACAATATTCTGACTCTAAGCCCTAACTCAATTCCAAGCTACAAGGCCTATACCAGTTTCGATTCAAGTTTGGAACCGTAAACCTATGTAACCGTTCGCCCTCATTTCGTCACCATATATGGTAATTGCTATATGCGTTGATTTAATTTTTAATCGATAAACGTAAATCCCAAAACAATTTTAATCAAGATCGATCATTTAAACAAATTTAAATTCAAAGGCTTGATTTGGGAAGAACAAGATCTTGAAATAGTGTATTTACATTACATGTTTCATTCTTTAATAAAATTAAGGCGTTGGCCTGATGGCGATGGCAAGCGCATGTTTCCTCAAAGTGTGAACCTGCCTGGGTGCGGGTTCGAGTCCGCTTGGCCTGGTTTTGAATGATTTATTTTTTTTTAATTCTTGTTTAATCATTTTAGTCACTAATATATATTCATAACACTATATAAACGCTATCTTGATAAACCGAACCAAGGCTTATTGATTTCTTGTTTTTGAACGTGTGTTCTTAATCAATCTATATATATGTGTGTGTGTGTGTTGATATGTATATATATATAAAAATAATATATTAGAGAATACTATTACTTTTGCCCCTCACTTGACGAACCAAACTATATTCAAAACTTATTTTCGTTTAACTTTCTGGTTATATATATATATATATATAATATTAATCTCTTTTATTTATCTAACCTAAAATTTAATAATAATAATAATAATAATAATAAATGGAAATAATAGTAATAATAAGCATAATAATAATGATAATTAAACTAATAACATGTTAATTTTACTTAAAACTCTTTCAATCGCAAAATCCATCGTAAGCCTTGTTACTATTTCATTTATAATTAATATCATCATTAGCAACTAGTAACTTTCGTCGTTGTATCCCGAGAAGCTTGATCATCTCTATCTTAACTTTTTACCAACGTCTCATCAATTATTCCACTCTTTAAGGTGAGTTTACAAACCCTTTTTTTCAAATTTCTTTTTTATACTTTGGGGTTATTATGTTTACCTTATTAAGTTTTATTAATGTTTTGCCTCATTTATTCAAAACACAATTCAAATCATGTTTATTATTGACGATTGCAAGATCTACAACTACACTCTATGTTCTTAAGTGTTTATTTTACGTTTGGTGGTTGGCATCTCATTCTCAACTATTCTCATCTAGTATGATCATACATTTACCCAAGTACATTGATTTTGTATCAATAGGAACGGGCCCACATCTATTTAGTTGTTTACATTTTCATAAAAATTGTAATTCTCACTATTTACATATAAATTGGGATTTACTTATCTAAATATATATTGACATAGTTTAAATTATATACAATTATTATATATATTCCCTACACTTTTGAGTTAGTTTTAAGCTTGGTTTATTGAATATACTACTTACTGGCTCATATTTGAATTTTAAAACATTCATGAGAGAACGAGTTATACGGAGTACTTATTTACACTCAAAGTGAGACCAACGTTGTTAATGTAATAAAAGTATTTAGTTATTCTTGTAATGACGGTTTACTATAAAAGAAAAGTAGTAAATATGTTAACAATATTTAAATTATGACATTAAAAAAAACTTGTTCATGGGTTTTGGAAGGGAAAACAATATGTTAAGTGGGCCTCCATTTAATTGGAACTTTGAGAAGCAATTACCCACAACAAGATGAAGGCCCACGTAAATCTTAAGACCTGAGTCGGTGGACAAAGAGAAAAGAAAACCCTATTATATTATTATAAAGAGACAGTCGAAGCAGAAGTAAAAAAAAAGAACATATTATTTGTGAGGTGTGCTAATGTGCAACAGAGAGGAAATCAGAAAGAAGAATATTAAAGAAGAATTGAAGGTGGTGTGTGGTGTGGAGCGAAGACAAGTCAGACTAAGAAGAAACATAATTATTTTCGTGAGGCCGGCTGTGCGAACATAAGTCAACGAAGAATCAAAGAAAATACACATTATAATTTGGAGGGGCTACTGTGTAGCACGTGAAGTTTGGTGGCTATTGTTTTTATTTATTTATTTATTTTTCTATGAACAATAATAACATATATTACTTTTGTTTTGTATTTTTTATGAGTGGCTAAATACTTTTTACTACTTAGGTGTTGGTTGAGTATTATGTTAGATTAATGGTTTGACGAATTTCTATTGATTTTTGGTTGATTTGGTATTATGGTAAAAAAATTTAATTGGTTTGGTCATGGTATTGTTGAGTAATTGAATCTGATCTATTGTTTTAATATTTATTCCACTTTTGTTTAATAGTTTTTGGTGATTGTTAGACGCATGATTAGGTTATCTATTTTGTGTTTTCAACTTGTTTGCGATTTATGGCCGAAATAATCGTAGGAATAATTATTGAGAGTTTATTAGATTTTATTATTCTTTCACTAGAGAGGCCGAGAGGCAATTTAGTGTTGTGTGATCTTTGTCTTTTGCGGGTTTGGGTAATAGTTGCACGAGAGTGAGTTATCCTAGGTCCCTTAGATTATTGTTCTACAAGTTGTGTTCAAGTTAATTAAAAATACCCCCTTTATATTAATATATATTGTATTCGAAGAGACCGTGAGGTGATATGGGTTTTGGGGTACCATAGTATTATTAGGCAAGGTGAGACCGGGAGGTGATCCAAACTTTTAACAATTGAGTTTCACATGTCATTAGAGTTCTAGGGTGTCGTCGGTGAGACCAGGAGGCGATTTAGCGTACTTTAGTGGTCTTTAATGTCATATTTTGAATATATTGTTTTTCAACCAAGTCAAGTTTGTTAACTATTAATTTAACGAGTAGGATTCCATTACTTAGGTAGTCGTTTCTCGCATATTAGTAAAACCCAATTTTTATAAAGTTTTATTTTTAGTTAATTTTTAATTATTTAAGTATTATTAGTTTCAGTAATATAAAAAATATAAAAATAAAAAAGAAAGTCTAGGTTAGTAATCATTTAGGTTTGATAATTAGGGTTTACCAATAGTGTCCTAGTTTCGATATCTGTTTTTACTTGCTAGCTACATTGTGACTGGTACACTTGCCGATTGTGTGTGGTGTTTTAGGTGATTTCAGTAAAACTTGGTTTTTAATATTATATACGTTTTTTACACATCAAGTTTTTGGCGCCGTTGCCGGGGACACTGGAATATTCTTTGTTTAAACCGATTTGATTATCTGATTTGTTTATCTGTTTATTTTCTTTTTAGTTGTTATTGTTCCTTTAGGTACATTTACTTGCTATTTGTGCCTTTAGGTTTAGTTTTCCTTAAAAAAACGAAAAAAAAAATCTAAATAATTTTTGTTTTAGTTTATGCATAATACCCGTTCTCAAGGCCAACCCTTATTCACTGAATCAAAAGAGCCCGAGAGAGAGTTCCACGACCGACTTAAAGAGCTTAAAGATAGCGAGAGCGATTCACCCGACTTCCAGATACGCGTCTCTACTCCTAGATTAGATATGGGCGACGCCGTTCCACCACCAAGACAAACCGTTCATGCTAGAGCCAACGATGCCATCGTGGGAGCCCGATCTGCAATTGTCTGACCTGCTGCGACTAATACCCAAAACTGGAAAATTCCTTCTCAAGTCATGAATTCTATCACCAATTCTGCTCAGTTCCACGCCTTGGATGACGAAGATGCTCCGGGACACCTGTCCCGATTCGTGCGGATCTGCGAAACTTTTAATATTAATAATATCTCGTCCGACGTTATTCATCTTAATTTATTCCCATTCTCACTTTCCGGTCGGGCTGCTACATGGTTTGACTCTCTTCCAAATACCTCAATCGCCACATGGGCCGACTTGCAATCCCGGTTTCTTAGGAAGTATTTCCCTCCATCGAAGGTCGGGAGTCTACGCGAGCAAATCTGTTCGTTTCATATGGACATTGATGAGTCCTCCTATTCCGTGTGGCAGCGTTTCCAAACTCTTATAAGTCGTTATCCTCAGTATGACCTAAACGATTAGGATGTGGTTGAGAAATTCTATAATGGTCTTACTACCAAAACCCAACAACGGTTCAATACCGCCGCTGGAAGAAACATGCTCGATAAACTCACCATAGAGGAGGCTGAACAAATGTTCGAGAGCATTGCATTAAGGGATCAGCATACACCGAGTAGAAGGCCCGTCTCGGCTGCCAAGGCCGCAGCCATCTCAGCATCACGTGGAGTGCATCATGTTGATTAGAATACGAGTGTGTCGGCAGATGTAGAGGCACTGAAGAGGGAAGTCAGAGAGCTTAATTTGAAAGCTCGTAGGTGCGAGATATGTCGTGGAAATCACGAGACAGCCGATTGTCCCGCTTATTTTTAGGAGGAGGTAGATATTCTTGCTAATCAAAACCATTCCTTCAATTCAGGGTGGCGAAACAGTAATTCTAACTCTAATTGGCGGGCAGGTAACTCCGGTTATCAGCAACACCATAATCTGTTCCAAGAACCCACCCTCGAACCTGCTCCTATACCAAATAGTACTTTCAAGATCGAGGAGATATTGGCTAACCAATCTCAATTGTTAAATCAGCTCTTACAAAATGATGCCAACACCAAATCCATTCTTTTGCAGCATGAGACGTTTATGAAGGGATAACAGGTCGCATTTCAGAATCTTAAGGCAATGTTTGGTGAGTTTTCTGCAATAATTGATCAACGACCCTCGGGGAGACTTCCAAGTAACACCGTCCATAGTCCCGGTCCCACATATTCTAAACCATTTGAAAATGCTATGGCCAAGGCAGTAACTACCCGAAGTGGGAGAGGGGTCGTTAGCGATACACTAAGAGAGGAGGAGGAAGTTGATGAGGAGATGGAGTTAGAGACACTGCCTGACAAGGTGAACCAGAGGCGATGCCCAGAAAGTACCTCACGATCAAGCGGTGCGTCAGTTGAGAAGGAGAAGCAGGTTGAACAGGAACCGGTGCGCGTCTATAAGCCAAAACCGCCATATCCCGGTCGTCTAGTGGAGAAGAATGTTTCGGA
Organism: Bidens hawaiensis; assembly: GCF_021521415.1. Lineage (NCBI taxonomy): Eukaryota > Viridiplantae > Streptophyta > Magnoliopsida > Asterales > Asteraceae > Bidens > Bidens hawaiensis. Next base: position 16,201 of record NW_027502694.1, on the reverse strand, counting down.
GCGGTACTCTAGGTTTCTCGACATGCTTAAGAAGCTCCATGTGAACATTCCGTTTATCGAAGCTCTTGCGAATATGCTAAAACACGCCAAGTTTCTTAAAGATTTGCTCACTAATAAAAAGAAACTTAAGGAGCTTTCGACTGTTACTCTTAGTGAGTAGTGTTCTGCCGCCGTACAACACAAGCTTCCTAGGAAGATGACAGATCCGGGCAGCTTTACCATTCCTTGCTTGATTGGTAATCTTCATGTTAGAAATGTTTTGGCCGACCTCGGTGCAAGCATTAAACTCATGCCCTATTCTGTGTTTGCCAAACATAATGTAGGAGAGCTGCTTCCCACCCGAATGAGTATCCAGTTGGTAGACCGATCTGTGAAGTTCCCAAGGGGCATTGTGGAGAACATGTTGGTGCAGGTGGACAAATTCATCTTTCTGGTCGACTTTGTAATTCTCGATATGGATGAGGACTCGAATGTTCCGCTCATCCTCGGCCGTCCTTTCTTAGCCACCACACATGCTCTAATCGATGTTGCCGATGGAAAATTGACTCTTCGAGTTCATGATGACACGGTCACATTCGACGTGCAGAAATCCTTGAGGCATACTCAGCAGCATTATGACACTCTCTACTTCATCGACACTTTCATGATGCATGTAGGCGACTATCTTACGAAGGTCTGCCATAGAGACACGTCTGACACACAGATCATCGATGTGGAAAGTCAGTTATTCGAGATGACAAAATTTGATTTTGAGTTGCAGCAGGATGAGGAGCAACAGTTACTTGAGACAGGAGGACACGAGCCGATCATGAGTTCCCAAATATTTTCTAATGTCCTTGCGGTTGAAGATGAAAGTTTCAGATTAAAAAACTATCTATTGAGAATCTCCCATCTTTAGAGCTATAAGATTTACCATATCACCTCGAGTATGAGTTTTTAGGGGAGGGGTCTCAACATCCTGTCATCATCTCTTCGAGTTTGGAGACGGAGGAGAAGGAGAAGTTGATGGTTGTTCTGAAATCTCATAAGCATGTCATCGCATGGAAGCTTATGGATATCAAAGGAATAAACCCGTCGATTTGCACACATAAAATCTTTATGGAAGACGAGTTTAAGCCTGGGGTTCAGCCGTAGAGGAGGCTAAACCTGAACATGCAGGAGGTTGTCAAGAAGGAGGTTATTAAGTTATTCGATGCTGGTTTGATTTTTCCGATCTCCGACTCCGCGTGGGTTAGTCCAGTCCAGGTGGTCCCTAAAAAGGGAGGTATGAGAGTTATCACGAATGAAAAGAATGAGCTCATACTGACACAGACTGTAACAGGGTGGCGAGATTGCATCAACTACCGCAGACTTAACGAGACCACACGAAAGGACCCCTTCCCACTTCCATTCATCGATCAGATGCTTGAGCGTTTTTCAGGACAACAGTTCTATTGTTTTCTTGACGGCTTTCTTGTTATTTCCAGATCCCCATAGCCCCGGGTTATTAGGAGAAAACCACATTTACATGTCCCTTTGGCACATTCGTGTACCGACGCATGTCATTTGGATTATGTAACGCTCCAGCCACATTTCAGCGGTGTATGGTGGCCATTTCCAAGAGTTAATCGAGGATTCCATGGACGTCTTTGTGGATAATTTTTCTGTCTTTGGGAATTCCTTTGATGATTGTCTCCGTAACTTAGATTGAGTGCTCGCTAGATATGAAGAGACGAACCTTATGCTTAATTGAGAGAAATTTCACTTTATGGTTCGTGAGAGTATTGTTTTAGGTCATATGATTTCTAGTGTGGGGATTGAGGTAGATAGAGCTAAGGTAGACACCATTTCCAAATTTCCACCACCCACGTCTGTGAAATCTATTCGTAGTTTTTTAGGTCACGCGGGTATATACCGCCGATTTATAAAAGATTTCTTGAAAATCACCCGTCCGATGACCCAGCTTCTAGAGAAAGATAGTCCGTTCGATTTTAGTGAGGAGTGTTTGAGGGCCTTTGATTTGATTAAGGAGAGGTTAGTGAGTGCTCATATTCTTGTTGCTCCCGATTGGACTCTTCCATTTGAGATCATGGGTGATGCGAGCGACTTTGCTGTTGGAGCCGTGTTAGCGCAGCCTTGAGAGAAACATTTTCATCCCATATATTATGCTAGCAAGACCCTTAATGATGCTCAGGAGAATTACACCATGACAGAGAAGGAGCTTTTTGCGGTTGTTTTCGCATGCGATAAATTCCCGTTCATATATCGTGCTTTATAAGACTATCATTTTCTCTGATCATGCGGCTCTGCGGTATTTGTTCGCTAAGAAAGATGCGAAGCCGCGACTTCTTCGTTGGATCCATTTGCTTCAGGAGTTCGATATAGAAATTAAAGATAAAAGAGGAGCTGAAAATGTCACTGTCGACCACTTGTCACGGCTAGAAAATTCCGAAATGGACATGACACGGGAATAGGAAATTGGTGATGATTTCCCGGGTGAGACTTTATTGTATGTAAAGGCGAGTGGTGAGGGGTTTCCATGGTTTGCTGATCTTGCTAATTATTTATCCTCTGGTGGGTTAGTGCCAGGACTGATATATCAGCAAAAGAAGAAGTTCTTTGCAGATATCAAGTTCTACATTTGGGAGGATCCGTACTAATTCCGTATTGGCGTGGATTAGGTGATTCGGCGATGTGTTGTTGGTGGTGAAGCTCGTAGTATTCTTCGCCATTGTCATGAGGGCCCGACTGGTGGCCATTTTGGTGCGACTTATACCGCCAAACGAGTGTTTGATGCGTGACTCTATTGGCCAACTATTTTTCGTGATGCCCATGAGTTTGTTCATTCGCATGACGTGTGTCAGAGAGCTGGTAACATCTCATCCCGAAATGAGACGCCCCAAAACCCCATTCAGGTGGTTGAGATCATCGATATATGGGGCATTGATTTTATGGGTCGTTTCCTATGTCTAGAGGGAGTAGATACATCCTCGTTGTTGTCGATTACATGTCTAAATGGGTGGAGGCTCAAGCATTACCTAGAAATGTCTAGAAGGAACATATACATTCCATTTGTAGTGGGATTCCTTCGAAAACTCTTTGCTCGATTTGGTACTCCTAAGTCCCTGATCAGTGATCGGGGTACCCATTTGTAATGCTCAGATGGATAAGGTTCTGAAACGTTATGGGGACACCCATCGAATTTCTATGGCCTACCATCCTCACACTAGCGGTCAAGCAAAAAACATCAATCGTGGCATTAAGAGGATCTTAGAGAAAACAGTTAGTAACAGTCGCGGAGACTGGGCTGAAAATCTAGATGATACACTCTAGGCCTTCCGTACTGCTTTCAAAACGCCTATCGGGACCACTCCCTTTCACCTAGTTTATGGAATGGCGTTTCATCTCCCTGTTGAGTTAGAACATCGTGCGTATTGGGCTTTAAGAGCCGTAAATCTTGACTTATCTAAGACAGGAAAGAGTCGTTTTCTTCAGATTCGTGATGTTGAGGAGCTGCGGAACGAGGCATATGAAAGAAGTTGGGGGTATAAGGAGCGGGCGAAGGAACGCCATGATAAACATATTAAGGGGCCCAAAGAGTTTAAGTGTGGGGATAAAGTTCTTCTATATAATTCTCGGCTGAAGTTGTTTCTAGGTAAATTGAAATCCCGATGGGCTGTCCGTTCGTTGTGAAAGAGGCATTTTCTTATGGAGCGGTTGAGATAGAGGCTGATGATGGACATTCTTGGAAAGTGAATGGGCATAGACCGAAGCATTATGTTGGAGGTTCACTTGGTGATCGCGAGGAGGAGGCGATCTACCTTGATCCGCCTAGAGAGTAGAGGAGGAGAGCACACTCGGGACTTTACCCGAGTTGTAGAGTTTGTATAAAACTTAGTTGCTTTGTTTTCTTTTATTTTTATTCTGCTTTATTTTATTTTATTTTTCTTTGAGTCTGTTTTATTCCTTAGAGTCTGTTTGATGTTTGCTTTGGGTTGTTTTGAGTTTTATTTTGCAGGATTGGATATTTTCGTTCGTACTCAATCTCCATTCGGACGAGGAGTTTCTGAGCCTATCATATTGTAGAGGAGACCCATAAGCTGCGGCCGCGAATGAAATGCTATACGGTCGCCTTGGAACGAGACTTATGAAGATAACAACATTATTACCACGGGAGTCTGTTCCACTTTATTGTTTTATTTGCTTATTTTTTTTTTTATTATTATGCTTTATTTTCTGTTTTTTTCTATTCCTACATTGGGGACAATGTAGATTTTAAGTGTGGGGATGGTAACTGACATTTTCTTAAAAAAAAATAAAAAAAAAGTTTCAAATTTTATTTAAAAAACAAAATTGAAAAAAAAAGTTAAAAAAATAAAAAAATAAAAATTTAAAAAAATAATAAAAAAAATCCCAAAAAAATATTTACAAAAGTTTTGAAAATATATACAATTATTATATATATTCCCTACACTTTTTAGTTACTTTTGAGCTACTTTTATTGAATATACTCCTTATTGGCTCATATTTGAATTTTAAAACTTTCATGAGAGAGCGAGTTATGGAGTACTTATTTACACTCAAAGTGAGACCAACGTTGTTAATGTAATAGAAGTATTTAGTTATTCTTTTAATGACGGTTTACTATAAAAGAAAGTAGTAAATATGTTAACAAGCTTGTTCATGGGTTTTGCCAGAGAAAACAATAAGTTAAGTGGGCCTCCATTTAACTGGAAGTTTGAGAGGCAATTACCCACAACAAGATGAAGGCCCACGTAAATCTTAAAACCTGAGTCGGTGGACAAAGAGAAAAGAAAACCCTATTATATTATTATAAAGAGACAGCCGAAGCAGAAGTCAAAAAAAAAAGAACATATTACTTGTTTGGCGTTAGCGGCTATTGTGCAACAGAGTGGAAATCAGAAAGAAGAATATATTAAAGAAAAATTGAAGGTGGTGTGTGGTGTGGAGCGAAGACAAGTCAAACCAAGAAGAAACATAATTATTTTCGTGAGGCCGGCTGCGTGAACAGAAGTCAATGAAGAATCAAAGAAAATACACATTATAATCTGGAGGGGCAACTGTGTAGCACGTGAAGGTTGGTGGCCATTGTTTTTTTTATTTATTTATTTTTTTATGAATAATAATAACATTTATATTACTTTTGTTTTGTATTTTTTTATGAGTAGCTAAATACTTTTTACTACCTTAGTTTTGGTTGAGTATTATGTTAGATTAATGGTTTGACGAACTACTATTGATTTTTGGTTGATTTGGTATTATGGTAAAAGTTTATAGTTGGTTTGGTCATGGTATTGTTAAGTAATTGAATCTGATCTAACGTTTTAATATTTATTCCACTTGTTTTTAATAGTTTTTGGTGATTGTTAGATGCATGATTAGTTTGTCTATTTTGTCTTTTCAACTTGTTTGCGATTTATGGTCGAAATAATCGTAGGAATAATTATTAAGAGTTTATTAGATTTTATTGTTCTTTCACTAGAGAGGTCGGGAGACAATTTAGTGTTGTGTCATATTTGTCTTTTGCGGGTTTGTGTAATAATTGCACGGGAGTGAGTTATCCTAGGTCCCTTAGATTATTGTGATACAAGTTGTGTTCAAGTTAATTAAAAATATCCCCTTTATATTAATATATATTGTATTCGAAGACACCGGGAGGTGATTTGGGTTTTGGGGTACCATAGTATTATTAGGCAAGGTGAGACCGGGAGGTGATCCAAACCGTTAACAATTGAGCTTCACATGTCATTAGAGTTTTAGGGTGTCGTCGGTGAGGCTGGGAGACGATATAGCGTACTTTAGTGGTCTTTAATATCATATTTTTAAGATATTGTTTTTCAACAAAGTCAAGTTCGTTAACTATTAATTTAACTAGTAGGATTCCATAACCTAGGTAGTCGTTTCTCGCATATAGTAAAACCCAATTTTTATAAAGTTTTATTTTTAGTTAATTTTTAATTAGTATGTATTATTAGTTTAAGTAATATAAAAAATATAAAAATAAAAAGAAAGTATAGGTTAGTAATCATTTAGGTTTAATAATAAGAGTTTACCCATAGTGTATTAGGTTTGATATCCGTTCTTACTTGCTAGCTACATTGCGACTGATACTGTGACAACCGGTAAATTCCCAAACCCATAAGCTAAGTAATCAACCTAATAATTAGGTGATTGTAAATATTAAGCGCGTGCATTTGTTATGTGCGCCCTGCGCGAGCGCGCCATGTTAGTCAGCGCGTGCAGTTGTTATGTGCATCCTGCGCGAGCGCACCATGTTAAGAACCAGCGTGAGCATTTGTTATATGCGCCATGCGTGAACGTTTTGGCCTTATGTTTTTCATGAAACTTTATGTTGCCTAAATGGGTTGACCGTCACGCATGAGGCTAAGGCGGGTGCATCCCAAAACCAATTATGCGCGTGCGGGAGGGGAACTAACCTACCCGCATGGCGGGAACGTTGAGAGCTAGTTTGTCTGAAGCTCCAAGATGGAATTGACTTCAACATGACTGATCACTATGTTGAAATACCAAGACCACCTGGAGAATCTACAAATGAAACTCAAATGTCCCTAACTGCGAGAAGGTTACGTATCTACCCGCAGCAAAGAAATGTCCTACACGCAGAAAGCTATGCGCACAAAGTTATACGCGCAGAACACTTAGTCTATTCTCCAGTTATAAGGAGATTACTCCCGCCCGAAAGGAAACAGTAGCGTGTTTCAAAGATTTTCCACTTTTTACTGTACACTGACAAAAGTACCTGAAAAAGCACACTGTAACATGAAAAGTCAACTGTCAGCCACCCTATTCTCACCAACCTCAGACCTGCATGTTCTGTCCAAATCAAATCAAAATCTTTTATCCACCACTTCACTCTTAAGTAAATAATAATAACTTCCATACTTTATCATCATTACATTTAGATATGAAAAGATTTCAATCCCCTAAAGCAAGGGACTGTGTTCCCTTGAGTTTGCCTATAAATATGTAACCTAAATCATCACTCAAAACACACTTCAAAGAACTGCAAACTTGCACTAATCATCTCCCAAGCATCCATTATTTTCGATTCCGTTCCAGTTACTAGACCTTCAAATTCAAAGACCAACACCAAGAAAACCCGAATCTCGACTAAATCCCTTAACAAGAACCACAGGTGAGTCTCACAGCCCCTATTTTCACTGTTTTCACTGTTTTTAAACTACTTTCGGGGCGAGGGACACGTACTTAAATAATGTTTTATCATGGTATACTTACAAGCTATGCAAACGATTACGTGTTTAAGTTATGTTTCATGATGAGCAATGCGAACAGTTATCTATGGTATTTCAATGTTAGTGCACCAGATTCGAGTAAGTGATCACTCTACCATTGGAACTCTAAGGGTAGGGACTGCTGGTTTGATCCGCCCACTCGTAGGGGTCGCACCTCTTACACAGACGAGTGCCTAGTATGGTCATGGGGCAGTACTATGGGTTTGAGCCCGCTCGTAGAGGTCGCTCCTCTTACGCAGACGAGCGCCTTGTTTTCCGGCACAACGTCCGCGCGTAACCCGCGGGACGGTATTACAGTATTATTCGCTCGTAGTGGCAGCGCCACTTACTCAGACGAGCACAGTTTTCCAGAAGTGTCCGCGCGTAACCCGCGGGACGGTATTACATTATTTTAGCTCGTAGTGGCAGCGCCACTTACACAGACGAGCACAGTTCCCAGAAATGTTCGCGCGTAAACCGCGCAACGAGTTTATCAGAATATGTTGATAGATCTATGTTTTACCAAGCATGTGTTTAATAATGCTATCAGAATTATGTTTCAGAATGATTTGTATCGAGATTATGATGCAATACGATTTATCAAGTTACTAAAACTTGTGAACTCACTCAGTTTATACTGATTCAAATATTTTTACGTGTCTTTCAGGAGATAACTAGGTAGCGCATGGAGTCACACTTAGAGCACCTCACGCTGAACATCTAAAACTAGCTTTTTGGAAGATTTTAGTTCTATCCCTTCGATGCGCGTGGTTGTACCCGCCGCGCAAAGGGGATATGGCGTGGAAATCTTCAACAGTTTTTATACTTGGATGTTTTTATGTAATCTTTAAACAATGTAATGTATTTGTATTAAACATTTCATGCGCAAAGAAAATCTTTGAATGTTTTGCAATGGCCCGTGCTTAATTATCAATCCCCACTCGTGCACGCCCGGCTGTTTCCGCCGCTCAGGGCCGGGTGTGACAGATTGGTATCAGAGCACTGGTTATAGCGAACTAGGAAAAGAAGTTTTAACCTAGACTATAACCGTTGGGGAATCGCATGAAATATTCTTCAAAGAAAATATTTTCAAAAGAAACTATACACACACTTAGGAACACGGGTCACACTGTCTAGTAAATAATGATAACATAATGTACTCAGAGTACATGCGCTAAGTCTAATATATTTTCACCCTGTTTAAGCAAGAATGCCTCCAACCAGAGCCAAGGGAATTACCATGACGCCCGAGGAACTCGCGGAAATAATCGCGCAAGCGATCGCAACACATGAGGCCAGCAAGGCCGAATCAAGTCAGGGTCGTCAGAACGAGACCCCAGAACCCGAATCAGGAGCCTTGGACAAAGGATGCTCCTATAAGACATTCATGGCCTGTAAGCCTTAGCCATTCAAGGGAACCGAAGGGGCCATTGGGCTCTACAACTGGATTGACAAGATGGAGACAGTTCTCTCCATTAGCGGATGTAGTGAGAACCAGAAAGTCCTTTACGCGACCTGCATGTTCCAAGAGGCAGCTTCGTCTTGGTGGAAGCTTCAAACGAAAACTTTGGGGCGAGAAGTTGCTCTCCACAAGACCTGGGAGGAACTGAAGGAAATGATGATGAGAAAGTTCTGCTCTCGCGCAGAAATCCAGAGTCTGCAGCAGGAATTCTGGAACCACACCATGGTAGGAACGGATATCGACGCCTACAACAACCGGTTCAATGAGCTTTGCCAGTTGGTGCCAGACATGGCAAACACGGAGGAAAAGAAGATCGAGAGGTATATTTTTGGGTTACCTCCTGTTGTTAGGGTTCCGCTCAACGCCGCAGCGCCTCCAACCTTTGATGAGGCGGGGTAGCGCGGGCCATCACCCTTACAAGGGATACGGTCCGTGCGGGTATGTTAACTACGCGCGGAATCGAGCAGCGAACCTCTGATCCCAAGAGGAAGTGGAACTCTCACCACCGAGGGTCCGACTCCAAGCAGCCACCGTTCAAGAAGCAGGAAAGCGCAAGGGTTTACGCGATCCAAGCCGCGGAGCCATCAAGGAAAGGATACAGTGGCCCTTACCCATGGTGCAACAAATGCAAGTTTCACCACGAGGGTGAATGCGCGAGCGTCACGTGCGCCAAATGTAACAGGCCAGGACACAAGACGGTGAATTGCCGTGCTAAAGAAGCTGGAGCCAATGACAACTGCTACGCATGCGGAAAGCCAGGGCATTTCAGTCGGGATTGCCCGCAAAGGGGAAACCAAGCTCGCGGGAGAGCTTTTGTGATCAGCGCGGGTGAAGCTAAAGAAGAGCCGAATGTGGTAACCGGTACGTTTTTGCTTAACGGCCATTTTGCATCTGTCTTATTTGATACTGGCGCTGACCTGAGCTTTATATCTGCTGAGTTTAAAAACTCCCTAGGCTTAGCAACCAGTAGGCTAGACACGCCTTATACTATAGAACTAGCCAATGGTAGGCAGTTATGCGCGAACGAAAGAACTGAACAATGTGTAATAGTCATGGGAGGTCACGGGTTCAATATTAACTTGTTGCCAATAGACTTGGGAAGTTTTGACATTGTGGTAGGTATGGATTGGTTAGTCGAGAACCGCGCGGAAGTTATTTGCCATGAGAAGCAGGTTCGGATCCCACTGTTGAACGGAGAAACCTTGGTAATTCAAGGGGAAAGAAGGGGAGTTGCGACGAAACTGATTTCGTGCCTAAAGGCGCGAAAGTGCCTAAGGAAAGGGTGCTACGCCTTCCTGGCGCATGTCGTAGAGAAGAAAGGGGACGAGCGAAGAATTGAAGACTTACCAGTAGTGCGCGAATTTCCAGAAGTTTTTCCTGAAGATTTGCCCGGATTACCGCCGCCGCGACAAGTCGAGTTTCGTATTGATTTGGTCCCAGGAGCTGCGCCAGTAGCTCGAGCGCCTTATCGATTAGCTCCATCTGAGATGCAAGAGCTATCCAATCAGTTACAGGAACTATTGGATAAGGGTTTCATACGCCCAAGCTTTTCACCTTGGGGAGCTCCAGTACTGTTTGTTAAGAAGAAGGATGGTTCGTTCAGAATGTGTATTGACTACAGGGAGCTGAACAAGCTGGCAGTCAAGAATCGGTACCCCTTACCGAGGATTGACGACTTATTTGACCAGTTGCAGGGATCCAGTTATTATTCGAAGATAGATCTACGGTCAGGATACCACCAACTTAGGGTCCATGAGGAAGATGTGCCGAAAACAGCCTTCCGAACTAGATACGGCCATTATGAGTTCTTAGTGATGCCTTTCGGGCTAACTAATGCGCCGGCTGTATTCATGGATCTGATGAACCGCGTATGCAAACCATATTTGGACAAGTTTGTGATTGTGTTTATAGATGATATTCTGATTTACTCTCGGACCAAGGCCGAGCATGAGCAACACTTGAGATCGATTTTGGAATTGTTGAGGAAAGAAAAGTTGTATGCGAAGTTTTCCAAGTGCGAGTTTTGGCTTAGAGAAGTTCACTTTCTCGGTCACGTTGTAAACGAGAAAGGAATTCACGTTGATCCTTCCAAAGTCAAGGCCATCGAAAACTGGGAAGCGCCAAAAACCCCAACTGAGGTGAGGCAATTCCTAGGACTAGCTGGCTACTATCGACGCTTCATTGAGAACTTCTCCAAGATAGCTCTACCTCTGACCGCGCTAACTCAGAAAGACAAGAAGTTTGTTTGGGGCGAAAGTCAGGAAACAGCATTTCAATTGTTGAAACAGAAATTATGTAGTGCGCCAATTTTGTCTTTACCCGAGGGGACGGATGACATCGTCGTTTACTGCGACGCTTCACATCAGGGACTCGGATGTGTCCTTATGCAGCGAGACAAAGTCATAGCGTATGCCTCACGCCAACTCAAGACCAATGAGAAGAACTACACAACGCATGATTTAGAACTTGGAGCGGTTGTCTTCGCGCTAAAGATTTGGCGCCATTACCTCTATGGTACAAAGTGTGTAATCTTTACGGATCACAAGAGCCTTCAGCATATATTTGATCAAAAGGATTTAAACATGAGGCAACGAAGATGGGTGGAGTTGTTGAATGATTATGATTGTGAAATTAAGTACCACCCTGGAAAGGCGAATGTGGTAGCAGACGCGCTAAGTAGGAAGGAGCGAATAAAAACGCTGCGAGTCAAGGCTCTAAGGTTGACCATTCACGCAGATCTCTCTACCCGCATCCGAGACGCTCAGCAAGAAGCCTTGAAACCAGAGTTTGTTAAAAACGAATGCCTTGGGGGTATGGTTAAAAGTTTGGAACTGAAAGAGAACGGCAATCTATATTTCGCTAACCGCATATGGGTCCCTCTCAAGGGAGGATTGCGCGAGCAAGTATTAAACGAAGCTCACAAGACGCGGTATTCCGTACATCCTGGCGCAGACAAGATGTACCAAGATGTTAAAACGCTGTATTGGTGGCCCAATCTTAAAGGCGCCATCGCGGCGTATGTCAGTAAGTGCCTGACGTGTTCGAAGGTGAAGGCTGAATACCAGAAACCGTCAGGGTTGCTTCAGCAGCCAGAAATTCCCATGTGGAAGTGGGAACAAATCTCTATGGACTTCATCACCAAACTGCCAAGGACACCTGGGGGCTATGACACAATATGGGTTATTGTGGATCGGCTAACTAAGTCAGCGCACTTCCTGCCGATCAAGGAAACCGATAGGATGGAAAAGTTAGCCCGATTGTATATTCGAGAAGTAGTTTCAAAACATGGAGTCCCAGTGTCCATCATTTCTGATAGAGATAGTCGGTTCACCTCAAGGTTTTGGAGATCGTTACAAGGAGCTTTAGGTACTCGTCTGGACATGAGTACGGCTTATCATCCTCAAACGGATGGGCAAAGCGAGCGAACAATCCAGACATTGGTAGATATGCTACGCGCGTGCGCAATCGATTTCGAAGGTAGCTGGGATACTCATCTTCCATTGGTTGAATTTTCTTACAACAATAGCTATCACACAAGCATTAAGGCTGCGCCGTTCGAAGCTTTGTATGGGCGCAAGTGTAGATCCCCACTATGCTGGGCTGAAGTAGGTGACAAGCAAATGACTGGTCCAGAATTGATCCAGGAAACAACAGACAAGATTTTTCAGATAAGGGATCGCCTTAAGACAGCGCGCGACAGACAGAAGAGCTACGCAGATGTGCGAAGGAAACCATTGGAATTTCAAGTAGGGGATAAAGTACTTTTGAAAGTCTCTCCATGGAAAGGAGTCCCCCGTTTCGGCAAGCGAGGAAAGTTGAATCCACGCTACATTGGACCATTTGAGATCCTGGAAAGGATCGGTCCGGTTGCTTATAAGCTCCGTTTACCCGCCGAACTCAGTGGAGTTCATAATACGTTCCATGTGTCCAACCTCAAAAAGTGCTTATCTGACGAAACGTTGATTTTGCCGTTGGAAGAGATTCACATCGACAAACAACTGCACTTCGTAGAAGAACCTATAGCAGTAACCGATTGGAAAGAACAAAAGTTACGCAGAAGCAAAATCAAGTTAGTAAAGGTTCAATGGAACTCGAGGCGTGGGCCTGAATTCACTTGGGAAAGAGACGACCAGATGCGCACGAAATACCCACACCTCTTTCAGAGCATGGCTTCTGACAGCAACGTCTCCTAAATTTCGGGACGAAATTCGTTTAACGAGGGGAGAATGTGACAACCGGTAAATTCCCAAACCCATAAGCTAAGTAATCAACCTAATAATTAGGTGATTGTAAATATTAAGCGCGTGCATTTGTTATGTGCGCCCTGCGCGAGCGCGCCATGTTAGTCAGCGCGTGCAGTTGTTATGTGCAACCTGCGCGAGCGCACCATGTTAAGACCCAGCGTGAGCATTTGTTATATGCGCCATGCGTGAACGTTTTGGCCTTATGTTTTTCATGAAACTTTATGTTGCCTAAATGGGTTGACCGTCACGCATGAGGCTAAGGCGGGTGCATCCCAAAACCAATTATGCGCGTGCGGGAGGGGAACTAACCTACCCGCATGGCGGGAACGTTGAGAGCTAGTTTGTCTGAAGCTCCAAGATGGAATTGACTTCAACATGACTGATCACTATGTTGAAATACCAAGACCACCTGGAGAATCTACAAATGAAACTCAAATGTCCCTAACTGCGAGAAGGTTACGTATCTACCCGCAGCAAAGAAATGTCCTACACGCAGAAAGCTATGCGCACAAAGTTATACGCGCAGAACACTTAGTCTATTCTCCAGTTATAAGGAGATTACTCCCGCCCGAAAGGAAACAGTAGCGTGTTTCAAAGATTTTCCACTTTTTACTGTACACTGACAAAAGTACCTGAAAAAGCACACTGTAACATGAAAAGTCAACTGTCAGCCACCCTATTCTCACCAACCTCAGACCTGCATGTTCTGTCCAAATCAAATCAAAATCTTTTATCCACCACTTCACTCTTAAGTAAATAATAATAACTTCCATACTTTATCATCATTACATTTAGATATGAAAAGATTTCAATCCCCTAAAGCAAGGGACTGTGTTCCCTTGAGTTTGCCTATAAATATGTAACCTAAATCATCACTCAAAACACACTTCAAAGAACTGCAAACTTGCACTAATCATCTCCCAAGCATCCATTATTTTCGATTCCGTTCCAGTTACTAGACCTTCAAATTCAAAGACCAACACCAAGAAAACCCGAATCTCGACTAAATCCTTAACAAGAACCACAGGTGAGTCTCACAGCCCCTATTTTCACTGTTTTCACTGTTTTTAAACTACTTTCGGGGCGAGGGACACGTACTTAAATAATGTTTTATCATGGTATACTTACAAGCTATGCAAACGATTACGTGTTTAAGTTATGTTTCATGATGAGCAATGCGAACAGTTATCTATGGTATTTCAATGTTAGTGCACCAGATTCGAGTAAGTGATCACTCTACCATTGGAACTCTAAGGGTAGGGACTGCTGGTTTGATCCGCCCACTCGTAGGGGTCGCACCTCTTACACAGACGAGTGCCTAGTATGGTCATGGGGCAGTACTATGGGTTTGAGCCCGCTCGTAGAGGTCGCTCCTCTTACGCAGACGAGCGCCTTGTTTTCCGGCACAACGTCCGCGCGTAACCCGCGGGACGGTATTACAGTATTATTCGCTCGTAGTGGCAGCGCCACTTACTCAGACGAGCACAGTTTTCCAGAAGTGTCCGCGCGTAACCCGCGGGACGGTATTACATTATTTTAGCTCGTAGTGGCAGCGCCACTTACACAGACGAGCACAGTTCCCAGAAATGTTCGCGCGTAAACCGCGCAACGAGTTTATCAGAATATGTTGATAGATCTATGTTTTACCAAGCATGTGTTTAATAATGCTATCAGAATTATGTTTCAGAATGATTTGTATCGAGATTATGATGCAATACGATTTATCAAGTTACTAAAACTTGTGAACTCACTCAGTTTATACTGATTCAAATATTTTTACGTGTCTTTCAGGAGATAACTAGGTAGCGCATGGAGTCACACTTAGAGCACCTCACGCTGAACATCTAAAACTAGCTTTTTGGAAGATTTTAGTTCTATCCCTTCGATGCGCGTGGTTGTACCCGCCGCGCAAAGGGGATATGGCGTGGAAATCTTCAACAGTTTTTATACTTGGATGTTTTTATGTAATCTTTAAACAATGTAATGTATTTGTATTAAACATTTCATGCGCAAAGAAAATCTTTGAATGTTTTGCAATGGCCCGTGCTTAATTATCAATCCCCACTCGTGCACGCCCGGCTGTTTCCGCCGCTCAGGGCCGGGTGTGACAGATACACTTGCCGATTGTGTGTGGCTTTTTAGGTGATTTCGGTTAAAACTTGGTTTTTAATATTACATACGTTTTTCACACATCATATATATAAAGCAAAACTTATGTATTCTCACCAACATTCGTGTTGACAAAACCTATTTTTATACATGCTACAGGTACAAGTATTGGATATTGTTAAAGATCGAAGATACTAGATTTACCATAGTATATTTATTTCAAAATAAAAAAGTTATTATGTATTTTTTTCGATTATTGGTTTTGTGTACTTGTTTTAATGTTAATGAAGTTAAATAATTATTGTCGCTTTAATTAGTGTCTTTTGAGTTATTGTCCAATTAATACGTTACGCCCCATCATATTCCGCCGCCTTTGGTCAGGGTATGATAGATTGGTTTTAGCTTTGAACGCTATACGATCGGTAGGTAGACATAACGACCTAGTAGCATGCTTATGGTACCTATACGTGATATACCTTTACGCGTATATTATATTATTGATTGTTGTAGTTAAAATAGTATTTAATGATCTGATATTATTCTTGTACACAAAAGCACACACTATTGGCTATGCCTTATATCAAGACATTTTTTCTCCTAAAAAAGTGAAAAAAAAATGAAAAATAAATTTTATTTATTTATAATGTTTTTTCTTTCTCATACCCTACTTGCTATTAACTTGAGAATTTCCTTAAGAATCCCTTCTTTTTATTCCCCTCTCTCCTTGAGGATGATTCTTTTGACGGATATGTAGTAACTAGAAGGAAGACACCCTGAGATTTTCTTAGGCCATGGTGATACATGAATACCCCCAACCATTTACCTCAACGCCCCCCTCTCGGTTTTAATCGATTATAAATCTTTTGTTGATAATTAAGCCACAGTGGTACATGGATATTTCAACAATGAGATTTTTATATTTTGATTTTTGTTATGAGTGGTAATTTTCTCATTTTGTTGGGACAAGCTCATGAATATTCATGCATATCTCAACCGTCAAATTTTTTCTTTAATATTTTAATTAACTATCAACCTTGTCAATATTCCAAGTTAAGTTTCATAAAATTTTAATTTCTCGAAATTTTGCATAGTTATACAGTTTATCCCAAAACCTAATAAATTTTCACATTTCG
>NW_027502693.1:0-38739 GCF_021521415.1 Bidens hawaiensis | reverse complement strand
TAAAATATTTTTACTATATATTCCCTTTTTAAGCCTCTTAATTACATATTTTCTTAATGTTAAATCCTTAATTACATATTTTCCATTCTAATACCTGATTACTCTTTTACTGTTTCAATGAACAATTCCATTCAACTGTATAGAGATCAGGGTTTTCTTTCAAATTTGTAGCAGCTCTTGAAGGTTTATTACACCATTAGAGCCTTGATTTGGTGAGTGTTTTCAAAACTGAGCCCTAATTTTGGTGTCATGTGTTAACAAAAACTTTAGATGAGAAGATTGAGGTGGATATTAATGGTAAAAAGTTGGATAAATCAAATGAATCAATCTCTGAAATGCTTTGATTCCATGCATCTATTGACTTCGTGAAGAACTCCCGTGTTATTCAGTATCATCTTTTTCCAACAAATTGATAGTCAAATTTGATTCCGTGTTACATATTTGTTTCAAACCGAGCATCACACTTTGTGGACACAGGTAATTGCTTCATCAATCAATGAAAATCCCCATAATTAAATTTAGTGTGTTGAACTTTTGATTCTGCTTTTGAAATGTTGCATATTTTTTTATGAGATGCCTGAAATATACTGCTGATAAATGTGGCCGATGTTGCCCAAAGTGCAGATAACCTAACCGATCAATCTGCATATGGTTCGGTCCGGGTTTCAAGCAATCGTGCTCTTGGCATATTCATTTGAAACAGAGTATAAGATTTTCATAGCCATGGAACCCTTTATGCTTTAAAATGTCTCAATGTGATAATATTTGTCATCACACAAATGAATACATGAGCTGTATTTAGAACTAACCACTCCCGTGTAACAGAGCGAACAACTTAGGGTTTTTGTGTGACAACAGCATAGTATTTTATTGCTAAAGTGAGCATTCAAATTTCAAACAATCGATTTATGAATAACTATTTATAACAATGAAAATCAATGGTTCTTGGATTGGTTGAAGCCTTGAGCCGATGGTTGAAGTTCCAAGAATCAAGGAGGTTGTATCGGGTCCATGAAAAGTGGGATGGCTGCTAATCTTCACGGTTCACGGGTTATAAGAGTTCTGACTGGCACGGAACCGGACAAGAACCAGTTTAGCCATGAAATTCGGAACCGAACCCCGGACACGGTTTTTAATTCTGGATTGTTAAACACCCCTAGCCCTAATCATCCGACGCCGACCCCTGCCCTTAAATTGGTGATTGAGCTTGCATTGGTGATGTTTATTAAGCTGCATATTATTTTCTAGTCTGTTCTTAAATTGATTCGTTTATCATTGAAAATAGAGCTCAAAGAATATGGAAGATTATGGGTTGATGTCGAGTAGAAATGCCTGTCATAACTCGGAATTGTTTTTAGTAAATCTTATGATTTGCTTTCAAACTTTTGGGGTGGATGTGATTGTAGCTTACTTTCATATTGATCCTTCTTTTGCAATTGGTCCTGTCAGGTACACCTCCACACCCCACCGATACGTCCCGTATAGAACTCTATACGGGGCTGTAAACCATCAAATTTGTCTTATTATGTTTTTTGTCTTATTATCAGAAGAGGCGTATAGTCCTATACGCCGCCTCTGATATATTTTTTTAATTTATTTCGGAAACAGAGTACGAAATAATAATCCTCGAGATCCGGACCCGAATTCGGGCACACTGACCCGCCTGAATTCGAGAAGTATTTGGAGGAACAAATTGGGGAATATTAATCCATCAAGATGATCAGGTATTTAACAACACAGTGGCTGAAATTCTACCCAAGCGAATAATATGCATATGGAAGCCTCAAAAATCCGACCCTCCGAAACAGGGCGGGTCGTTATGGAGTTCGGGTTACTTGAAAGATAATTGGATCGACACTGATTTGCCCGCGACAAAATTCGAGAGTAATTTGAAGTTTTTGGGTCAGCAAGCGCCGGTGAGTTCTAGGAAATATTTTTATCGGTTTGAGAATACGGCTACACCACAAGCAGATAACCCGGTTTTGTGTGTGAAACCGGTTACAAACCGGATCCATGGGTGTAGGAGGTTGTTTATTGCACAATGTTTTGCGAAAAACATTGCTGACCGGTTACAAGTGTACTCGACTGATTTTATCGATGAGGATTTTGTTGATGCTTGTGTTGGTCTTACGCGGGCAAGGATTGAAGGCGAAGCTTGAGTTGTTGTTATGTTTAAAACGTGTATAATTTGTTTTATTGATTTGCGTTTATTTGTTTGATTCTTGTTTGTAAAAATGATATGTTTGTGTAACAAGGATGTATGCATAAAGTTGTTTGTTATTGTTATTAATGTTGTTTTGATTATTCGCATTTTTGTGCTTCTTGTTATTGTTATTGGGAATTTTGTAACTATCTAGATTGATATTACTCTTTTGTACTTGGTTACCATCGTCATTTTTATTCGGTGATTATTACATTCAAATTAATAATTATATCTATATATAATTTGACAAAAAAGAAGTTATTTAACTTATATATATACACGTTACATGTGTATGTGCCAATATTTTTCCATCTATCTTCTATATGTTAAAAAAAATCCAAAAAAAAGATGTGGTTTTAAAGTCAAAACCTATTTGAATTTTGAACTCATTAACCAAAAAAAATTTGGCAGATATGCATTACCAACCAGTACGTGCAACCACGCATTATTCGATACTTATAATATTTTTCAGTATTTCGTTTTTTTCATTTGTAATAACTAGATTTTTTTTAACATATAGAAGATAGAGGGAAAAAGATTGGCATATACACATGTAATAACTTGATTTTTTTTAACATAAAGAAGATAGATGGAAAAATATTGGCACATACACATGTAACGTGTATATATATAAGTTAAATAACTTATTTTTTGTCAAATTATATATAGATAGTTTTTGCATATAAGTTTTAATAATCTTTTAAATATCGCTTCTCTTTATTAGATTTATTATTTTCCATTAGCCTTAGCATGCATCATATAGCATGGATGTATAAGTCATATGTGGTAGTAATTAAATTTTATTTCTACATCATAGCAAGAATATGCCATATGTGGAGTAATATATGATATGGATAGATTTTCGTTTATGGTTATGTATTTATTATCTTATATAACTGATGTTCGTTTATTTTCCTAACTATAAAACCAATCTTAGACGCTAATTTCTTGAATTGTCACATTTATATATTCAAATATAATAATTTTTTAATATCAAGAAAAGAAAAAGAATAAAAGGGAACAAGCTGATTTCAAATATTAAGTTTGATCAAAAAGGACGAAAGTCTTAAGAAACACGATGTTTAGATCTCATACGTGTACTGATATGCAACCGCTCAAACACTTACATGAACAAGCCAACACAAAATGTATGCACAAATAGAGTAAAACGAACCCATGCATTAACATGGTTCACTTGATCGATGTGATGGAGCTACTATTCATAACATATATGCAAGCATGTTTTGAGTTTAAAATTTGAATTTTCATAAACCATATATCTATGTAAACACGTAGTTGTTTTTAACTATCTTTTGTAACTCGAATCTTGCATTATTCAAGTGATTAATAACATGTGTGATTGATTGCTTGAATCATCCAACACTTTTCTTGACACAAAAGACAATAAACTGGCAAAAGGATATTTTAAATTTTCAACTGTATAACGCAAATAATGGGGTCGGCCCATACTTCCATTGAGGCTTACTTGAACTTATATCAAGAAATATGAATGCCCATAGTCCATTTTCACTTTTCAGAACTCAGCCATGAATAAAGATGCTAAAAGTATTTTACCCTGTGCTAATATATTATTATTATTATTTATTATTTCATAAAAGTTACAACTTTCTTTTTCTCCCAAGCGTTCTTGTGCTAAATTTATTCCTTGTTACTATTAGTACAGATAAGGAAAATATATTGATACATACCATACTAGGATGGTACCCGTGTTATACGTGGGTGAAATATATTTAAAACGTAATATATATATATATAGAGCATAGGTATTTTGAAAACCCACATGACTTGTATAAACTATGAAAACCCAATACTAGGACCAAAAGAAGTCACATTTACACTATCTGTATGTTTTTATTTTAATTAAAAAGGGCATAATAGTCAATGAATTATCTTTACCTTCTCTCTCACTCTTGGATTCTCTTTCATTTTTGCAACACAACTCCAGAAGAAAGGTACCATTAATCTCTTTTCTCACCTTAGAGCTTATCAAGTCGGAGATTTATGTCGAAATCTTGAGGATTTTGTGAAGATCTAAACCAACCCTACATGCTTTCGTGGTGGTAGTGGCCAACGATGGCGGAGGAGGTGGTGCTTGCGGCTGTGGTTTTCACCACCGTCGGCACCAAAGAAGTCATCACCATCATCAATGGCGCTTTAGGGTTTTGGTTAATTAGGGTGTTGGTTTTTAGGGTTTTATGAACAATTAGTTTTGTCAATATTCGTCTTTGAACAATTGAAGAAGGCACAGGTAAGATTCATTTTTTTGGGGTTTTTATCTTTTGTTTTTGAATAAAAAATCATTCATGTTCAAGTTCATTTTTTTATATGTCAATTTGGTCTGTTTTTGATTTTTGGGGTTTAAATAAACAATTTTGATGGGCAGACTTTGGTTTTTGAACAATTTGATTTTTGGTTTTAGCTCATAACCAATTGAATACAAGTGAATAGTTGATTTATGTTTAAGCTCCAGCTCAGAGCTGAGTAATGTATTTCTCTGTGTAATGTAAGAACAAGCTAAGAGCATCCACATCCATAAACCACTTCAAACCAATTCAAACTTCCACCTCATCGTCACATCATACTCTAATCATTTTTTTAAAAAACCCCCACTTTTTACTTCACCCATAAACCAATAAAAACATCTACCTCATCTTTCACATCATTACTTACTTTTACTATTATTTAATATTTAATAAATTATTTTTACAATACATTAATTTTATAATATTATTATTTAAAATTACTTTAAAAATATTTAATATTACCAGAAAAAATAATAAAATTAATGTTTAAAAAGTTTATATATTTTTCTTACATTAATTTTTTTTGAAAAAAAAACTAAAATATTTAAAGAAAACCATACATTAACTGAAATCGACAAGTTACATGAAACATAAATTAAACATACATCACATTAAAATAAACATAACATAAGAAATACACACTCATATATTAGACATACATAAATTAAAAACCTACTCATCATCATCATCTGGCATATCCCATGAGCAAACAGGTGATAGTGTGATTTTACTTGTTGCGCTGTACGGCTTGACTTACCAGTTTCATGACAGAAATAACTGTGAACGCGAGCCTAGAAATCATGTCCCTTTTGGTTTTTTCCGACAATTGCATCATCAGAGATGTGAATGTAGCCTTGAAGTAAAATGATTTCTTCCCGATGAGTCCACCTTTGAATGGCAAGTGTTGGCGTAAAAGATGACCCTTCTACTTTTCCCTTTTTTCTTTGAATATGACGATGGTGCACATGGTTCTTGGGTCGACACCCCAGGTGATTGTTTGTCTAGAGACGATGGATAAGACATGTATTGAGGTGGGTAAGACATTTGTTGAGGCGGATAAGAAAATTGTTGAGGATGATAAGCCATTTGTTGAGGAGGAACATTCATGTATTGTGAAGGATAACCACCTTGAAGTGGTACTAGGTTTGGGTTGTTTGATTGGGCAAATGTTGAGTGTTGGTGCTGGGAAAACCCGAGTGCTGGGACATTGGATGACTCGTTCGGGTTTGGGTTGGAGCCATTTAGCAAATTTGAAAATGGGAATTGGTTTTCCATACTTGATTAGTAGTACGGGTGTCACACCCCGACCAAAGGCGGCGGAACATGCCGAGGTGTAACGATTGTCCATAAACACATGACACTAATTAAAGTGACAGTATTTAATAACTCATTTCATTTCACAACATCGAAAATTTCACATAACAATTATCCATAAAATAACCATAAACAATATATCACAAAATATGGCAAATTTGATATTGTTCATTTTTACTAATATCCTAAGGTCTTTGATGTCGTTTTCTCACAATCATAAATCAACCAAGATGCAAACCTGCAACATTTCATAAAATAAAGTTTATCAACACAAAGGTTGGCGAGCAATTCATAAGTTTAATCATATTATTATATAATAAAGATAGCCACAAAACTTGCATACGAAACGATAAATAAAAGTGGTAATTTGGATAAATAGATATCGCTAAACACATTAGCAACACCTAGCTATAAGGGGATGCCAAATAGTCTAGGATTTTATAGTTATCGTTAATTGCATTACGTTAACGACACATTGCTATAAGGGGATGCCAAATAGTCCTAGAATTTTATAGTTCCACCAACCAAAAGCGATAAACACATAGGCATATAAGCATAGAACACCAAATCGAGCAATTATTTAGGTAAAGTATACAACTACGTTTGTGATTTAAGATTCAAATATAAAGCATTTTGTTGAATAAGTATGAAATGTCACCCCCAAAATAAAAGATGGAAAATGGGGTATGAAGTACTCACCTTCAAGTAGTAAACTTGAAAGATGATAATTTGGAGATTTGTCGGAACGACGATTTTAACACACAATGCCTAAAAAGAAAAGAAGTCTTGAATTTAGAAAGGTTGTCTTGAAGGTCTTTAAACAAAATAAATGTTGAGAAATATAAATAATTAAAGTTCAAGGTTTAAAATGTAACTATTAAGAAAATTTATAATAATAACCCTTTAAAATTGTAAGTTTGCTCGAAACCGGGTTAAAGTATCTAACCTTAATATTTACTCAACCTATGTTAAGTAATAAGGTGGGTAAAATGCAAGAATGCAAGTCCCTTTGGAATAAAGATACTAAAACGGGTTTTTTTTATCGAGTGTTCGGGTCTTGATAATTGGTCAAACCCAAAGTCAACTTTCTAAAATATTGAATGTTATGAGATAACTCAATAAAATTTAATAAGACTTAACCAAGTATGTAGTTCCATTGTTTTAGAACTAACAACGCACGTTAAGCGAGTGTTCGGTTTTGTCGGTCCAAACTTTGTTATGAGATCAAGTTGGATCCAACATTTCCAAGTACTTAAGAAAATATTTAAAAGTCAATTTGTAACTATTTTTAAAGAAATATACAAGTCTTGATGGCTAAAAACAAAAAAATACACTTGTGTATCTTAAGCGAGTAAGAATCGGTTTGGTTTCCACATGTCCAAACACTAAAGAACCTGTATAATAATGTACAAATAAAAAAAATACTTTAAGTTTTATAACCAAAAGTTAACAATAAAGTCTTTAAACAAAAGTTCGATTTCGGTTCGGATCGTGTTTCGAGTTAAGATCGATGGTAAGATTCTACAAACCCATAACCATAGAATTTGTAAAAATGATTTTAGAAACTTAGATCTAACAACAAGTACGTTTAAACAATTATTTAACAAAACTAGTAACAAAGTTCAGTTTACGGTTTAGAGCTATTTACGGTTAAACCGAAGCAAAGACCTATTAAAAACCCATAACCATGGAACTTGTAAACATGACCAACAAACTAAAATAAGCAAGATTAATATGTATGAACAAGTTATATAGATGTATAGATATCAAGGACACAAAGTCCTCTATAAAGCCTTGCCATATGAGGTCCGAAACCTCACCGACCGGAATCGGAGAAGTAACTACCAAAGGTAAACAAGGGGTGTATATTATATATATGTTGCACAACCATAAACAAGTATTAATAAGGCTACATAAACTAATTAAGATGAAAGACTAAAAACCTTCAAGAACACTTAAGAAGATAACCTTGAATCTTTGATGTTTGAGAGAGTTTTTTTTTTGGGAGTTGTAGCAAGGGAAAATGAAGAGGAAAGGTGGTGTATATATAGGGGTAATGTTGGTGGTCAAATATGGGTATGAGACACAAGAGTTTTCATGCAAAATGGATCAAGACAAAAACACAAAACAACAAAAAAAATAATAATAAAAAATAAATAAATAAATAAAAATAAAAATAAATGTAGGATGTTTTCAAGACCCAACAAGTGTGAAACAATATTGTAACATAAATCCATCATTTTGATTATAAAAGAAGCTTCGGTTTACAAATCGGGTCGGTTTACATAATAAACAAATACAAAAACGAATACAAACAAAACCCGAAATTGACGAATGTCATAACGGGGGGTAGTAAGAAATATATGAAGGTTGAAAGAGATAAGGATTTAAAAGTGTTTGTGTAATTGAATGAGATAGAGTAGGGGTATTTAAAGTGCTAACCAACGGTCATAATTTTTTTCCCAACGGTCATTTTTGTAACCAACGGTCATTTTTTCCCAACGGTCATTTTTGTAACCAACGGTCATATTTGTTACCAACGTTCATTTTTGTAACCAACAGTCATTTTTTTTCCCAACGGTCATAATTTTTTCCCAACGGTCATTTTTGTAACCAACGGTCATAATTTTTTTCCCAACGGTCATTTTTGTAACCAACGGTCATATTTGTAACCAACGGTCATAATTTTTTCCCAACGGTCATTTTAGTAACCAACGGTCATAATTTTTTTCCCAACGGTCACATTCGATCTTTCCCGAACGGTCTAATTATTAAGTTATGTTTTATGTTGTGTGATTATAAAATTAAAACATTACTTGGATAAAATAAAAAGATTACATGAATAAAACTAAAACATTACATGGATAAAACTAAAAGAAAAGCTACCCCTAACTATGGTAACTGCATATTAGCCCAGATATGTTGTACTAAATCTTGTCGAAGGATATGGTGGGCATCCTTATTACGCAAATGTTTGTATCTCTCCATACGTTGTGCAAAAGCTTCAGACGGTCCAGGTATTGGCAGCTGCACATCAACTTCTACCTCATCGGTCCAATCGGTTACAAATTCTCCCTCATCCTGCATAATCATGTTGTGCAATATAATGCATGCATACATAATATCAGAAATTGTTTTTATGCTCCAACTCCTTGCAGGGCCTTTTATAATATGCCATCGACCTTGGAGGACCCCAAACGCCCTCTCCACATCCTTTCTTGCTGACTCGTGATGTTTTTTGAAAGCTTTCGCTTCCTCAGTGTGTGGATACTTGCAGCTTTTCACAAGTGTCGACCATTCCGGATAGATTCCATCTGCAAGATAATATCCTTGATTGTATTGTCTACCGTTTACATTTAAATGACATGGTGGTGCATAACCCTCAACCACATCGTTGAACAGTGGTGACTGGTTTAAAACGTTGATGTCATTATTCGATTCGGCAATGCCAAAATAGGCATGCCAAATCCAAAGATCGTGTGATGCAACTGCCTCGAGCATTATGGTTGGATATCCATGGTCACCTTGCGTATATTGCCCGTGCCACGCTACAGGACAGTTTTTCCATGCCCAATGCATACAATCAATACTTCCCAACATGCTAGGAAACCCGTGGATGGTTGAATGATTCTCCAATATCCGTTGGATGTCACTCTCGTTAGGTCTTCTAAGATATTCTTTATGATAAAGTTCGATGACACCCTTGCAGAATTTTTTTAGAGACTCCATGATCGTACTCTCGCCAATGCGTACATATTCATCAACTGCATCGGCTCCTACGCTGTATGCCAATTGACGTATGGCAGCTGTGCATTTTTGGTAGGGAGAAAGACCCCGTTGTCCAGTGGCATCCGCTCTTTGTGTAAAGTACTCATAATTGGCCTCCAAATCATTTACAATTCTAACAAAAAGTGGACGCCGCATTCGGAACCGACGCCTAAAGGTCATAGTATCATACACTGGCTGCTCAGCAAAGTAGTCTTTCTAGAGTTGTTCGAACCCTTTCTCATGACCCCTATCTACATTTTCCACGTCTCCCCGATCTACTTCTGGAGCTTGAGGCTGCGTTTTCCAGACGTGCACGTTTCTGTTTCATCATCTCGAGCAATTCTTCGACGTCGTTGGACATAAATTGTTGGAATTGTTGGATGGCTATTTGAACGACCTGATTTTGAATATCAGGATTTAAGTATGGGTTTATAGTGGGTGGGGGTTGTTGGCTTACTTCATCGTTATCACTTGTGTAGTCGGTTTCCTGATCGTTCGCACTCAAGAGTTGTGTTACTTCGTCGTTGGAACTCATTTTTTAGATATATTGTGGTGGGAGTATTTAAGAAATTTTGGTGTGAAGAGTGTTATATTGAGTAGAGAAATGTACTATTTATAGTGTGATAGGGTTAAATAATTTATTTATTTATTTATTTTATATACACATAAGTATATTATTATTATTATTATACTAAAAGAACCGTTAGGCTACACATATAATATTATTATATCAAATTATTATTATTATTATTATTATTATTATTATTATTATATAAACTCTTCACCACCTACCCATCAACACAAACAAAACAACACAGGTACCCACCGCCTGCTTTCGTCTACCGACGGCTTTGTCTTCCTCCGTCGTCTTCGTCTTCCTCCGTCTTCTCCATCTGCCAAAACCCACCTACCCACCGCCTGCCTCCGTCTTCCTCCGTCTGCTGCCGGCTGGGTGACCCCAACAACGCCGGGGCGGTGATTGCCGCCGCCACCGCCCGCCCGCCATGTCATCAATTTATTGTTTTTTACTTGATGGTGGGCCCATTTCAAACCCCATCACAAAGGTTTGTATTCTCAAACAAACCTCCATCCCTCCATTTTCCTCCACCGGTAAAAACCGCCGCTCGTCTGTTTGCTCCGGTCCACGTCAACACAAACCTCTCCTTGCTACGCCGGTGGAAATGCTCTAAGTTAGGACATTCTTATTTTGTTAGCAGGCCCCTCATAGATCATTCAAATGCACACCCCTTGTGTGTATGTTGGTATAAAAAGAGAGGGGGGTGTGGTCAAATATGTGCTGCAAAGGTATATGCAGTTGTAAAAGTTACCAATTTTTTTTTAAAAGTCCACCAGTTTACAATTAGTATAAACCCGAGGGGTGTAAACCTGAGCCGAGCTCTACTAGGTTGAGCTCGGCTTGTTTTGAGCTTTTTCTCTACAGCTTGAGCTTAGCTCATTGGTTGTTATAAAACATTGTTACATATATAAATAGAAAAATGTTACGTTAATAAAACAATGTTACATATATAACTTGTGAACGTTAATGCTATATACATATATAACATTTATAACTTTTTAAAGTTACATATTCATATATGTTACGCATTTGTTACATTTGTAACCTTATGTATATGTTTGTATAAAACATGTTTTTATATTTGTTACATTTTTATATAAATTATGTTAAATATGTAGATAAATATAAAGTTTTAAACTTTAATATATGTAAATTTTATTAAATTACGTTAAATATGTAAATTAAAATAAATTTATGTTAAATTAACATATTTACATAATTTGTTTTGATTTACATAATAAAAATGTAAACTAACATAAACTTAAAAATTGATAATAATAACAAAATATATGTTACGTACAAAATTACATTATATGCCAAAAGTTCAAAAGTGATTCTCGTATATATAAAATAAAAAGTGAAAATCTTATTATAAGTGTAGTATGTTACACACATAAATAATATATTAATTAAACATTTGTTGAAAAATAAAAAGGACAACTATTTACTTAAAATAAAGAAAAAATTAAATAAAAGAGAAGAATAATTAAAATGAAGAGGAAGAAATCAAGTGAAAGAAATAAGAATGCGAAGAGAGAAAATGAAGGGAGAAGAGAGAGTATGAATGACTAGTAGAGAGGAAAATAAAATGTTTAATTTCTATAACCAAAATACCCTTTTTTTTGTCCTTATGTTTATACATTATTAAGTATTTTATATAAACAACATTGTTTAAATATGGACCATGCATTAACAAAATTAATGGATGTGATTGGGTTTTCAAGGTTTCTATGACTCAAGAGGGTTGTTAATATAACCTAGCCCTAGAGTTAATTTCATTTGAGAATTTAAAAAAAGTTCAGAACTTTTAGAAACTCTTAAAAGCCAAATATTATTTTTAGCTTTTTTCATATATTAACATTATTTGAGACTTGTTTTATCATATTTTTTTAAAAAAAAAGGAAGTTTGATTACATACCTAAATCACAAGTTACACATGTGTAAAATTTATGTAATAAAAAAATTACATGTGTAAAAAAAACTTAGATATGTGTAAAAAACTAATTTTCACAATTGTAATCGTAAATATATATATCAAAAGTGATAAAACTAAAATCAAATAACATTAACATACAAAAAGTCTTATAAAAAACTTTAGTTATTAAGAGTTCCTTCAAGTTCTTAAATAATTTAAGAGTTCTGTAATGATACTCATCATATATATATACTAGATTTTATCCCCCGTATTATGGGGGTTATTTTACATTTTTCATTTTCAATATTTATATATGTATATTTGGATTTTAATTTTGTTTATCGTAAGAAAGTTAATAATTAATATACTTGAGGTTTGATAATGAAATGGTTTCACAAATAAATGATATGCTATAATCCGGTTTAAAAGCTATCTGGGTTTGGTGATACCCATTACCCATTTATTTTCTTTATTATAAAATTGTTTCTTAATTATAAATAATATCTTTTTTAAAATAAAATAGGATATTAGTTTTTAGTATATCCCTATTTTATAGGATTTTCATATCAAATATTTGATGAGATTAATTTTTAATAGTATGAGATGTAATATCCGTGTAAGAGCTATATGGGTTTGGTGAGACCTTTACCCGTGAATTCAGTCAAATGCGTGAGAAACCTTCATTTACAAATAAAGCAATTTGATGGCTTGAGAGAATGGTTGTTTTACATTTTTTGTTTTATAATATTTACTTTTTGGATTTTAATTTTCTTTATGGTAAATAAGTTAATAATATACTTAGGGTTTGATGATAAAAGAGTTTCATAAAAAAATGATATGTTATAACATGTTTAAAAGCTATCTGCATTTGGTGACCCATGACCCGCTTATGTTTTTTTACTATAAAATTGTTTATTAATTATAAAAAATATTTTTCTTTTTAAATTGAATATTAAATTTTAGTATATCCCTATTTTATAGGATTTTCCTATCAAATAATTGGTAAGATTAAATTTTAATTTAATGATATGTTATAACCCATTTAAGAGTTATCTGGCTTTGGTAAGACCCATATCCATGAATTTGGGTTAAATCAATGAGATGCCTCCATTTAAAAATCAAGCAATCTGGTGGCTTCCATAAAAGGGGGGAGCGACCACATCGCGACATGTAGGATTTTAGGGTTTTCAATTGTATATAATATAGATATATATATATATATATATATATATATATATATATATATATCATGTGAGAACTTTTTGAGAATTGAGAACTATGAGAACCATTTTTGATCACAAAAAACCCAAAAATAAAAAAAATTATAAAACAAAAAATAAAAAAGTAAAAAAAACCAAAGTTCTTATTTATCATCCCCGTTTCTAAAAAAAACGTAAAAAAAAATTTCCCGGTTTAGCTAAATTATACATATATGTATAATATGTACATACATGTACAACATGTTTTTTTCCCTATACACATGTATAATTTAAGGTAAATAATACTGTACATATGTGTACATTACGTAACTAGAGATTAAATGAAAGTGTACATATGTGTATAGGTATAATACGAATTAAAGAGAAAAAAATCAGTTTTTTTATTATACATATATGTATAATATGTACACATATGTTTTTTTTCTATACACGTATGTATAATTTAAAGTAAATGATAATGCACATATGTGTACATTACGTAAATAGAGATTAAATGAAAGTATACATATGTGTATAGGTATAATACGAATTAAAAAGAAAAAAAAATCGGTTTTTTTAATGAAACCAGAATGAAATATAAGAATTTTGGTTTTTTTTACTTTTTAAAATTTTTGGTTTTTTTTGTTTTATAATTTTTTAAATATGTTTTTTAGAGGTTTTTTTTAGTGGTCCAAAATGGTTTTCAAAGTTTTCAATTTGCCAATGGTTTTCTTAGGGGTGGGTTAAAATAAAAAAAGATAGTTTTCTAGGAAGAGTAATAATAGATCTAGGCCCTTGGATCTATGATCTAGTGGTTGAGATTAGTAGTTTTAAAAATATTAAATAGTTTCCTAGTATCTAGGATTTAGTCTACATAGTGTCCTAGATAGGCTCAAATAGTTTCTTAACTTCAAAGTTTATGCCCTTCTTACCATTATAAGGAAATTACTTATTTTTATTTGAACCTCTCTCTCTCTCTCTCTCTCTCTCTCTTTATATATATATATATATATATATATATTAGTTTTAGAGCCCGTGTTACACACGGGATAATTCAAATTATAAAATTATAAGTAAAACAAATAATTACATAGCGTATATGAAAAAATTGTGTTACATCTATGCTTGCATCTATACAATGTGTACATAAATTGATTTTATTTATATCACAAAATGATTTTTTTAAATGAACTTCATAAAAAAATGTCCCTGCAAAATCGTACCCGAGAATGCTTCTTTCTATTGAAAAATTCATTCTCGGTGTCATATATGTATAATTGAAAGAATTTTGATTATGAACCAATTTCGAAAATAAGACTTCTCATGCGATAGTAGTTATAATCACTCAGCCTAAATACAAAAGAGGCGTTACCTTTATTGATATATTCATCAATTTACCACCAATTAAAGGAAAATAGGATATTAAATTGTAACAATTGATGTTCTTCAAAAACTATGTTTTTCTGAGCTACACCATAAAAAAGATGTTGATAAGTTTCAGAGGGCTTCTCGACTTTGTCATAATGACAACATTGATAGGAAAAATTAATGTTGACCCATTCAATTTTGTGAATATTTTGTTTCATTTGAGCATAATTTTGCAAGATTGCTTCCCATACAACGTTTTGATCACATTGAAGGAAAAATTAATGTTGACATAAATATTTGAAATTTGATAAAAGTTAAAAGCATTGATAGGCATGGGGTGACATGTCGAAAGTGTTCGCAATCTTTTCTTAAGTTTTAATAGTTGAGGGAAAAATAGTCAATTCGTCAAATCCCGAACCTTTTGATTATTTCAAAAAATGCTCTTAAAAATAAACTTGAAACCCGAATCATGTTTAAAATTCTAACTTTCATACTTTTGACATTTTAAAGTCAACACTTTGAACCCATAACAAATTTGACGATAAATCTATTTTGCATTCTCAAACTTTTAAAAATACACAAAATTTTCATATTTGATCCGTAAAAATTTTTGACCTAAATGTAGTTAATTTGTACCAAACAATCTATTTACCAACTTTTGACCTATAAAATCAAATTTAGCTTCCACAAAAAACCCGAAACAAATTCCATTTGAGAAACATCATTTGTTGTTGATTTTGGAATTCAACAAGTATTTTGAAATATATAGTAAAATAATATGTTAATATTTATATTTATAAAAATATATAGATATTTTATAAATATAGTGTAAAATGAAAGTGAATAATTATTGATTTATTAGGGTATATTAGTTTGGACGGAAAAAATTGTGAGAATTAACCAAAACATGACAAGTGTCCTAATTATTTTACTTTATTAAAATAGGTGTATATATATATATATAGAAAATGGTTCAAATAAGAATAAAGAGTTTCCTAGGAATGGTAAGAACCAATAGATTTTTGACATTTGAAATTAAAACCTATGGTAAAAGAGTAATTCTAGGAAACTATGTCGGTTATAATGGTGAAAGAGTAATTCTAGGAAACTATGCCGGTTTTTGGTAATTTTAAATCTCAACCATTGATTAACATGATCCAATGGCTATGATTTATTCCTACTCTTCCTAAAAAACTATTTCTTTTTATTTTAACCCACCCCTACATATATACATATATATATACACATATATATATAGGGAGAGGATCAAGAGAAAACTCACCTTTAGAGAGAAAAGTAAAAAACTCCTAACGAATTATTTTTAATTAAAAATGAAAAAAATATTTTCAAAATTCTGTTTTAGCCATTATTCTTATATTTCACTCGAAAAATAAAAAAAATAAAAATAAATTAAAAAAAAACTGTTGTAATGCACATACGTATTACTGTGCGATACCGTTGTATTACACATGTGTATTATTATGTATTTTTGAGTTTAATAGTGTTTTATTGCATATATTCAATATTTGTGTATTGTATATGTGTAGTAGTGTTGTATTATATGGAAAAGAAATAATAATAAAATAAAAGTCGATGTGGTGCACATGTGCGTTAATGTTGTATTACGCATACGTACTAATGTGTATTCGATGTGTGTATTAGTCTTATATTGCATATATACAACAGTGTGTATCAAATATGTGCAATAGTGTTGTATTCTATACAATACAAACACTTTTGCATATATGTAATGCACACTATTACACATGCGCACTACACCGACGAGGTTACCGACAAGTTGTTTTTTTTAACCAATAACAACATATAAGAATAATGGAAAAAAAGAAACCTCAAAAAAAAAAAAAATTTAGAAATTTAAAAATAGTTTTTTAGAAGTTTATATATATATATATATATATATAGAAAATGGGAAACATGATCAAATACATTTTATTCTTAACATGAAAACAGTGAGAACCAATTTGCTGTTATTATTAGGTTTATTTTTATAAGTGTTTTCTGTACTTTTTTGTTTGTATTTGCTAATTTTCGATTATGAGACGTTATAAGTATTTGCTTATTTATATTTTGTTGTTATTATTAAATTTTTTCTTTTGCTGATATAAGTATATGTTGGTATTTGCTGGTATTATTTTGTTCTTGATTTTGATTCTTTTGTTGTAATTTTTAGGGTTTTTTCTTTGTTATTACAAATAATTGTTTATGTAGATTGGTATTGTAGTTGATATTGTGTCTTAAGTTCTCATTTTTTTTATAAATTGCTATTATTTCCTACATTCTCATGTTAAGACTAAAATGCACATGAGCCTTCGAAAATGATTCAAATAAGAATAAAGAGTTTCAATTTAATGAAATATATATACATATATATATATATATAAATTTTATGAAATGAAAAAGTCGTATTTATATATAAATAATAATTTTACTAATTGGACTACTTAATTTAGAAATAATTACAAAAAATAAAATCAAATCGGTTAATTTGAAAACTTCAAAAAATGGAAATATTTTGAAATGGGTTTAAAATTATGGAGAGTATTAAAACCTTTAAAAGTTTGTTTAAAGATTGGTCAACTTTCGAATTTGAAATGAGTTTAATTATGCTATAAATATTGAGCATAAATTAAGGGTATCATAAAAAAACCAAAATATATAAATTTATATTTTCTTATTAAAAAAATTTTAATTAAACTTTTTAATTAGATACTTAGATATATTAAATTGAAGTTTATGGTTCAATTTTATAAATAATAAAAAGATATCAAAACAATAAACTTAAGTTCTAATTTTTTTACTAAATAATATAAAGATAATTATAAAAGTTAATGTCAAATCATAAATATTAAAAACAAATCGGTTCTAAGTCTACTAATTAATTCTTCAAATTATTATAATATATTTTAAATTTTAAAGTTCTTAACACTCACTAAATTCACTGTTCCTTTTCTTATGCTCATTTTGTTTATACCATCTGCAGTTTTGGTTGTAATTTATGGCTCAACTTACTGCTTCCACGTTGCATCCCACATCACACGTGTTATATGTTTTAACACCTTCACAATCACATTTGTTTACTCATTATTTTACAGTTGTTTTTCATCATCATCAGAGAGCAACATAAACCTGCATGTGTTCAATCTTCTATGATCTTTCCCAATTCCCATCGGTATGTTGGCATAATATTTAGATTTTTGCTTTTGTCTATTGTCTTATACAGTCTGTTGTTCTTTTAATCGATGGTTTGGTTGTTTAACTCTCACATTCAGCTCTAAAATCTTCATACAAGGTGTTTGATGAAATGCTTCTTAGAAACTTTTGTATAAATTGATCATCTTTTGTTGTCATTTGCATCGACATTACATTTATTAAACTGTGTGATGATTTGAGAGTTAAATGTGACTTATTTTTACAATTTTTCGGTACTCTATACTAAATTTAACTAAATGACTTTTAAATCACATGTCAAAGAAATTGTTCTCATCGCTTTGTTTAACCATTTTGTGCACTTATGGTTTTTGACAATGAAGTGTGGGTTATTTGCTTTTGATTACAGCTTAGGCTTTTATAAGGTATATGCATCTGCTTTTATATAATAGGTAAATTACTTTTTTCGGTGGGATCAACATTAGCATTTTCGGTGGGATCAACATGATTTATCAGTAAAAAAAAAACACTTAAATTCAGGACTCAAATTACATATGTGTTGCTCACATAAAAGACTTTGAAACTCATCGGACATGATGTACTGCCAAGTGTTCAAAATGCACAGACAAACTAGACGAGCAAGAAGACAACTTAGTCTGCAAAGATCATGACAACTTCGAACCAAGATTCAGGTAATAATACACAGCATAAAGCATATCAGTTTACTAAACCTTACTAACAACTATATAACTTTTATGGTAATAGCTATTGTCTAAACGGTTCCATCATAGATGATACAGCAACAACAAAAGTTGTCTTCTTCAATGATGTGATGACAGATATGCTCAAAATCCCCTGCAAGACATTGGTTGTTGAAAGTGAAAATAATGATCCAAAAGTCATCCCACATGAACTCGCTGCACAAATTGGTTAGCTTAAGCTCTTTGAATTAACAATGAAAGCAGACAGGGCGATCATTGTCAACAAAGCTACAAACATTGCGGACAGCCAGCCACTCATTGTCGAAAGACCAATTGAAAGACCCTTTACAATCACACTAGCAACACCCGATCCCAAAAAAAGCGGGTAAAAAAGACAGGAACCAGATACACCAGGTAACACCATCCCTCACTACAACTAAACAAACGCCTATACTAAACTTTACCTTTAAATGATTATGTCAGGTTCAAATAATGGCAACCCAAACTGAAAGACCAAAAGACTACCGACTGACAAAAAGGCCAGCATATAGCCAATATCTAATTAGGCGAGCCAACCGACTTTTCTAAAAGTGAAGTCTTTTGTAAACTCTTACTAATGTAAATATGGTAAGAAGCTTATGTAAGCTGCATAAAATAGCAGCTACTATTATGTGGCTTTACGGGTTAACATTTTGTAAATGGACAAACAGCTACCTTTTGTAAGCCTCTGAACATGGCACGTATTATTACAAGTACTAATATAACTTACATTAGCAAATTGTAAGTTTTAATTTCAGCTTCTTAACTATGGAAACCTAATGCAAAAAGGATCCACCATACTTGATTTTCAGACCTTATGAAATTGACTTTATAGTATGATGTTTTTTATTTTTGGTATAGTGTAGAGTAGAGAGGTCCAACAGTGTGTTTGCGCAGTCAATTTTTAACATTCAAATTAGGCTTGCTTACACAATAGTCATATTATCTACGCTTGCAGTACACTACTGTGTTATGATATAATTTCTTTGGCAATAGGATATTATTCCTTTGTCTTTGTGCATGTTGCCAGTTGACTTCCTTGATAAATAAAATCTGTTAGTATATTCTTTGAAAGTAGAATGAGAAATATACATGTATTTATATAATTTTAAGAGTTATCATACGATCGGCACCGGTGTTTCCCGGAAAGCAATCCATAACTAACATACATAAAGATTACTAAAAGACAAATGTGTTTCAGATACAAACCGGTCGGTCTTCTAGGCAGCCTTTTACAATGTCACCTTATACTGAAGTGACTACATCCACAACTCCTCTAATAAGATTAACAACCCTGTCGCAACGCGGCGGGGTCTAATAACTAGTTTGACTAATTAATTTATAAATAATTATAAAAATTAAAATCAAATCGGTTAATTTGAAAACTTCAAAATATTATGGAAAGATTTTGAAATGGGTTTAAAATTATGGAGAGCATTAAAACCTTTAATTGGGCAAATATAAAATTATGGAGAGTATTATGGAGAGTGTTAAAATTATGGAGAGTATTAAAACAGTTAATTGGTCAAATTAAAATCAAATCGGTTAATTTGTTACTGACATTAATTTTGACATTTATGCCTATTTAAAAATTGGTCAGATATAAAATATGGAAAGTTTGTTGAGATTGGTCAAATAAACGTAAAACGGTTTATTTTGATACTTAGCTATTAAACATGGTCAAATCTTTCTATAAACAATTGTATAATATCTTTTTTTAGAATTGAAAATTAAAAAAAAAAAAAACTTTCCATTTTTTTTGGAAATTCACTAAGTAAACAATATACTGTTAGTTTTTTTTTTCTTTGACGAAATTATTTCCAAGACTTTCAATATAATATTCACACATGCTAACACAAAAAAAATATAGATTATTCATATAAAAATGAATTAATTTACATGAATTGTGTAACCTCGATAAAATAATAAATAATCGTAAATTATTAACTAAAATACATTCGTAATGACCAAAACAAACACAATCAACTTATTTTTAATCAAATACTCCATCCATGCAACTAGCCAATCTAGCAAGTTGGGCCGCCAAAGACTGAAATTATTAAAGATCAATAATGTTAAATATACAAAATTATTAAAAAGCAATTTAGTAAAAATTATCAATGGATGTAACTGGAATAATTAACAGAATAATTTCGATAACGAAATAAATCAATCATATTTTCGTATATCTCAAACACTTCAACATGTCCATTGAATCTTGGAGTATGATGTAGAACCTATATAGTTTATAGGAAAATCAGATTAAAATTAAAAATAATACAAACAATAAAGTGAAAAGAAAATGAAATGACAATGCAAGTAATGAATAATATATGAGAATTGACCATTACCGTAAAATAAATACTTTATGGAAATGTTGTGTACGACTAATATATCGAAGAGACGGACGGAAGAAATGAAAACGAATACATCTTGACGGTTAATATATCGAGAAGAGAGAGAGAGAGATAAAAATGAATTTGAGGGGTTGTAATGTTAAGGTTTATATAGTATGTAGGGGGTGATTTGGCATTAATAAGAAAGGTAATATGTACATGGCATCTAGTTGGCATTTAGGTTGACACCCTAGAATGATGCCATGTGGACAAAATGGTTTTACTTTAATATATTAGTTAGATTTTGTCACACCCCAACCTAAGGCGGAAGTGCCAGGGCATGATTAGATTGCTCACAGCTCGAATATACTATCATAATATAAAAGTGACAATATCTAATTAATTATTTTATTTCAATTATACACACAATATCCAAATACAACAAACAATTTAAATATATAAATATAAACTCAAATTATGATTATTTTGATTATATTCTAAGGTCTTGTCTACGTGTCCAAACTTCAATCTTCAATACAAGCAACCCGCTATATGATTGATTGAATAGTAATCCTAATATACGATTGACTGAATGGTAACACAAGTAAGCAAGTAGCACGTAAGTTTGATTAAATCACTCACAATAACACGCTTGCATTTTTTTGAATATATATATATACGTATGAATATGTCCCCAAAACGTTTAGAAAATTGTAAAATAGGGGAATGATAAATTCATCTTAAGCGATTACTAAATACGATTAAACGAGCTAACGAATAAGCGAGTCGTCCACTACATGTCAAACGATATATATAATTCAGAATCTAAAATTTTAGGATATGATAATATAAATAAAAACGAACTCGTGGCCTCTGGAATCAATCCAAACGAACGTTTAGAACTCAAGTTATGTTTTTTTTAAGATTTAAGCGAGCTGGTACTAACCAGAATCCAAACAGCGAGTCGGAAGTTGGGTTATGGTCAATAGCCTTAAAATTTTGTTACGAGAATAAAAGTCTTCTGGACCGAACGTTTAATCTGACCAAAAGTATGAGAAATTAATTGGTCAAAGTTGTTGACTATTATGCCCTTAAACGGGTTGGAGTCCAATTTACCACCGAGACTCCCTCAATCGGAAAAATTGATTGAAGGCTTTTATTCTACAGATAAAAATCTACAATATTAAAGAAGACAACTTACCCGAACAATGAATGGAACAAGAGATAATCGAGGTCAAAGGATCTTGAAGTTTGAAAGTTAACGAAAGCTTGAAGAACTTGAAGAAATTAAAGAAACCGATAATGGTGGAAGAAGAATTTCGTGGGATATTGGGATGGTGGCTGGAAATCAGTAGTTTTTAGGTTTAGATATGTGTTTTGATTAAATATAATAGGTTATAGCTTGTTTATGAAGTAATCCGCTCGATTAGGAAACAAAATAAACTATTTAATGAGAAAATCTTGGACAATAACTAACAAAATTTGGCTTGGACACCAAGAAAACGAAATTGGACCAGCTATAACATTTCTTGGAGTTTAAGTTTCGTTAATTTAATCGAAAATAGGAAAGAATTGGCAAAATTAGTCCCTGTAGTTCCCGAAATGCGATTTTTAGCCGTTTAAGCGATTTTAAAGGTTTCTAAGGGCTATTTGGCATAATTGAAAGTTATGAAATTATACAATAAGTTAAACCAAGTTAAATACCAATAAATACAAGTTTTAAATAGTTCGGAAGATCCAAATTACGTTCCTGAATCGATTTAAACTTAAACGAATACAAATACGAAAAATCCGAGATGTTACAGTCTCCCCTACTTTAGGGAATTTCGTCCCGAAATTAAGAAAAGCCAAAACATAATCTTTTTGAAAATAATTGAACTTTTTAAGAAAAATATCATAACCTAGAACTTCTAATAACCGAAGCAACGCTTCAAATGACAATCCGATAAGGGCACTTATATATCGGATGTACCAGCGGCATATCCACCATGTCCTTATCATCTCATCCTTTATACAGTTACCCAAGCTACCTTAGGTTCTAAATCATGGCACAAAATTTTACGTATTATGACTTCCATGCGAGGACTTTGGTAATTACGTGTCGACTCATAATTACTTAGATCGTCGGATGGTCCGCATAATCCGTTCCATTATGTGGTTTATAAAACATTTAAAACCATCATTTGGAAAGAAGCAAACGTTTTGAAAAAAAAAATTAAATTCAAGAGATATTTAATAAATGTTCGAGTTTGATTAATAAGATAAGGTAACTTCTAAAATATCTTTTGCTTATGAAGGAAACAAATTTCATGAAATAAAGGTTATTTATGAATCGTGATAATCGAGATTAAGGAATTGAGGTATAGGTATAAGATTCTAATAAGTCTACCTTGATGAAACGAGTTTTATTTAGGAAATGAATTACGCAAAGGTTTAATTTATAACAAATCTTAAAATAGTTAGCAACGTGTGGAATCTTTAAAGATCGAATCATTAGGAATAAAATTTTTAAAATCAAGGGTATAAGTTTAAACATAGTTAACGAAAATTTTGATGAGTCGAGTTTGGTTAGTTTGAGAACTTATGAGATTAAAGAGAAGTTAATATAAAGTTATATCTTTTCAAGTTGGTGATTTTGAGATTAGATTAATTCGATTAAGATATTCTAAAATATTATAATAGTTAGTAATTAATAATTTAAATATTAATGATAATGCGAAAATATACATATTTGAATTAAATTGTTAATAGATTAAACTGGGAAGCGGATATTCCCGAATCACCGAGATAGTCCTATTCTAATTATATCTTAAAAATTAGATAAAAATATAAAGTAGGTAATTAAATTAGATTAAATTGGGAATTCGTGGATTTTCCTTTTTCACAAAATCGTTATAAATATTAGGAAATAAGTAATTGAATTATCGATAATGGAAATTTAAGTAAATAATAAATTCTAAATTAAAGTGAAACATATAATAAAATAAGATAAATGCGAGGCTAGAAATGCATGAACCATCATGACTATTCTAACAACTACGAATTCATCATTTAAAACATTCAAGATTCTCAAGGTGTATCAAAAATCAAAGTAGAGGGTTGAAGTATTTACGAACCAACGTTTAGTTTCAACTAATTAACGAACTTAATCAATTAATAAAGTGAGTGATGGGTTTTAATGGAGATTTATTAAAAAAATCAATTTTAATGGTAAAAAT
The DNA here is from genome assembly GCF_021521415.1 of Bidens hawaiensis. Lineage (NCBI taxonomy): Eukaryota > Viridiplantae > Streptophyta > Magnoliopsida > Asterales > Asteraceae > Bidens > Bidens hawaiensis. Next base: position 14,609 of record NW_027502693.1, on the reverse strand, counting down.
TTAATTAATGGAAGATTTAATTTAATAATGAGAATTAAATTTGGATGATGAAAAATTTTGTTTAATATCAATAAAATTTACAATATTTGAATTTTAATAATAAATACTTATAAATGGAAAGTAAGTTGTGAAAAGTAACATGAGGAAAAACAAGAGATAATAAGATATTTTATAGTTTAAAGTTGAGGGTAAGGAATTAAATGCACTTAGTAATTTATAGTTTGAGAATATGGAAATAAATAAGAAACGATTATTTAAATAATATTTTAACGGATATGAGTTAGTATAAGATTTCTTGTTCAAGGTATTTTAATTTTGTCGAGATTGGCGGTCGTTTAGTTAACGGAATACAACAGCAAACTCCTTGTCGATTCTAGTAGTCGAACAACAAACACGAGAAGTAGGTGAACGGCGTTGATTACGATGATTTCCTAGGGAAGACATTCTACAAGGACCAAGGATGAAATTTTAATGAAATGATAGGTAAGTTGTGTGGATAGTTGAGGTGAGATAATAGAGAAGTGTACCTAAATAAAATTGTGCAAGTGATGACTCGAGGACGAGTCGGGATTTAAAATAATGTGCATAATTTTTTGGAGATATTTAATTTAATAAATAATGTTTATACAAATTTAAAAAGTAAAATGTTATTGGGTTGGGCTTTCAATGGGCTTCTCATGATAGCTCAAAACCTAATTTAAATAACGAAATATGTTCAATGAGTTGGCCTTCCATGAGCTTTCCATGGAAATTTGAATGGCCTAACTAAATAAAGCAACATAAATCTTGTGAATTGGGCCTCCCATGAGCGTTCCACGACAATTTATTGGCCCACTTAAAATAACGAGTAACAAACAATTGAGTTGGTCAGTCCATGAGCGTGTACATGGCGTTTAACTGACCCAACTAATTAACGAATTATCAAATCAATGGAGTTGGTCAGACCATGAGTGTTACATGGCATTTAACCGACCCAACTAAATATCGAATCAAAGAATCAAATATGAGCAGTTGGTGTATCTCGGGAACCACCCCGGACGATACGTTCTAACCAAAAAATCAATTGAAAATGGTTTAAGAAATGGATAGTTGGAGTGCCCTTGGATTTCCATGGATTTTCCACCCAACTAAGCATTTAAAATAATTTAAAAACACAATTTGGAAGTATAATCGTTTAGCCAGTTATGTTTACCACGCAACCGTTTAGCCGATACGGGTACCACTTTAAGTTATGGTTGTACGACATTTGTCATACCCCCATGCTTCAAGGTGAATGAGCAAAACAAAACACGGGAATTCTTAAGGAGTTCCCACAAAAAAAGGCAATCTACCAAAAATAAGAGGATTTAAAATTATTTTGAAAGTTGAGGCATAACCTCGGAGTTCGTGTGTGTGTGTGTGCAATACATAAATAAGATAAATACAATAAAATAATTAATCTAAGCAAGCTGTAAACAATTTTTAATAGCACATAAGGCAGTTCAGATAAGTATGTATAGGGTCCTAAGCATATAACTAGTACAATTTCTAACGACCTATCTTATAACCTTCGGATCTGATACCAATCTGTCACACCCCAACCTAAGGCGGAAATGCCGGGGCGTGATCCGATTGTTCACAGCTCGAAGATACTATCATAATATAAAAGTGACAATATCTAATTAATTATTTTATTTCAATTATACACACAATATCCAAATACAACAAACAATTTAAATATATAAATATACACTCAAATTATGATTATCTTGATTATATCCTAAGGTCTTGTCTACGTGTCCAAACTTCAATCTTCAATAAAAGCAACCTGCATATGCGTATAAAATGGATTTTTGTCAACATAAAGTTGAGTGAGAATATCACCAGTTTTGACACAACAATATAAATAAGCATAACATGTTAAATGCGGTAAATATAATCAAACCATAAACAAGTATGTAGACCGTTGCCAAGCGAATCGGGCGTTGGTCACCAGCAGGAACACCCGCTATATGATTGATTGAATAGTAATCCCAATATACGATTGATTGAATGGTAACACAAGTAAGCAAGTAACACGCATGTTTGATTAAATCACTCACAATAACACGTATGCATTTGTTTGAATATATATATATATATATAGTATGAAATACGATTACGTACGCATATGTCCCTAAAACGTTTAGAAAATTGAGTAAAGTAGGAGAATGATAAACTCACCTTAAGCGATTACTAAATGCGACTAAACGGGCTAACGAATAAGCGAGTCGCTCACTACATGTCAAACAATATATATAATTCAGAATCTGAGATTTTAGGATATGATAATATAAATAAAAACGAACTCGTGGCCTCTGGAATCAATCCAAACGGACGTTTAGAACTCAAGTTATGTTTGTTTTAAAATTTAAGCGAGCTGATACTGACCAGAATCCAAACAGTGAGTCGGAAGTCGGGTTTTGGTCAGTAGCCTTAAAATTTTGTTACGAGAATAAAAGTCTTCTGGACAAAACGTTGAATCCAACCAGAAGTATGAGAAATTGATTGGTCAAAGTTGTTGACTATTGTGTCCTTGAACGGATTTGAGTCCAATTGACCACCGAGACTCCCTCAATAGGAAAAATTGATTGAGGGATTTTGTTCTACAGATAAAAATCTACAATATTGAAGATAAAATCTTACCCGAATGATGAATGGAACAAGAGATAATCGAGGTCAAATGATCTTGAAGAAATCTTACCCGAACGATGAATATAACAAGAGATAATCGAGGTCAAAGGATCTTGAAACTTGAAAGTCAACGAAAGCTTGAAGAACTTGAAGAAATTGAAGAAACCGACAATGGTGGAAGAAGAATTTCGTGGGATATTGGGATGGTGGCTGGAAATCAGTATTTTTTAGGTTTAGATATGTGTTTTGATTAAATATAATAGGTTATAGCTTGTTTATAAAGTAATCCGCTCGATTAGGAAACAAAATAAACTATTTAATGAGAAAATCTTGTACAATAACTAACAAAATTTGGCTTGGCCACCAAGAAAACAAAATTGGACCAGCTATAACATTTCTTGGAGTTTAAGTTTCGTTAGTTTAATCGAAAATAGAAAAGAATTTGCAAAATTAGTCCCTGTAGTTCCCGAAAATGCGATTTTAAGCCGTTTTAGCGATTTTAAAGGTTTCTAAGGGCTATTTGGCATAATTGAAAGTTATGAAATTATAAAATAAGTTTAACCAAGTTAAATACCAATAAATACAAGTTTTAAATAGTTCGAAAGATCCAAATTACATTCCCGAATCGATTTAAACTTAAACGAATACAAATACGAAAATCCGAGATGTTACAGATTTATTTTATTTGATGACGTGTAAGTGGAAGTGAAAATATTGTTCGTTGGGAACTGAAATCAATTTAAAAACTGGTTTTATTGAAACTGGTTATGTGGAGAATTTGCTATGTCTGCCTTGGGGCCTCTTCATCACTTTCTTGGTATTTGGGATACGATAACCGGGACATCTTTCTATCCCATTCGTAATATGCATGGGATATTTTACATCGAGCATCCATGGCGGCCTGTAAACCGTTTCCCACCCCCGTTGACACCAGTAGTAAACTCAGTTACATTGAGGGGGAACTTTTACCAGACAACACCTTTTATTGTAGTCTTGTCGGGCACTTTAATATCTAACATTTACTTGCCCAGACATATCTTACGTGGTCTGACAACTTTGCTTATTTATGCATGCCCCCGTGACTCACATCTTGTGTTCATGAAATGCCTATTGAGATATATTCATGGTACTATGGACCTCGGCATTCGTATTTCAGCTTCGTCTACTTACGCTCTCACCGCATACTCGGATGCGGACTGGGGAGAATGTCTTGATACACGTCGGTCTACTTCAGGCTACTGTATCTTTCTTGATGACAACTTAGTCTCATGGTACTTGAAACGACAATCGACCTTATCACCCTTAAGTGCTGAAGTTGAATACATCTCCCCAGTATATGTTAGGGCCGTTAATCTTGTGATTCAAACAACAACGAACAAGAACAAAACACACGAGATAGATAATAATGAAGAACACTAACAATAGTCGTCAGAATCAACTATAGTTAGTAAGCTACTAATACAGGAAAGAACACATATTTAATTAACTCAAAAGATTTCCATTAACATATATCATTCAATGAGGTACAAATGGAATATTAGAGTTTAGAGGATTGTCGACACGATAGGTCTATTCAGTGAATATTAGGTGTGTAGAGATGTCCCATCAATGCCAACAATCATTCTATTTGTGGGGAACCTCACATTACTTCTACAAACCCTAATCATTAACAAAACATAAAAATATACAAGTTTAAAAGGTCTTCGAGCAAGCTTTTATCTTTGTTGAGCATGGCTCCTTTGACCTTGTAATCTTCAAGTATGCTCGGGAATTACTTCAAGCAAGCAAATACTGAGAATATTTGCAACGGGCAAATATTCCTCTCAAGCAAGCTTCATCTTCACAAGCAATACCAAACTTTGCTCGGAAATGCTACCACGAGCAAGGAAATCCTTGCTCGGGCAACTTCAATATTTTACTTGGTTTTTATTTGATCAACCAAGTATGCTCGGGTACTGTTTAGGTTCCTTGAGATTGAACCTTGCTAGAAGTGACACTTAGAGGAATTTCATAAACTCCCTACCAGCATGTTCATGATCTTCTTTATTCAAATAGCACTTGCTCAATCCACTAAGTTGCTCAGGAACTTAGGTTAAGCATCTGCTTTTACAAGTTTGCTCGGATTGTAAACTTGTACTCAAGAACATCCTTTGCTAGACGAAGTTTTAGTGTACTCGGACTAAACACTTAGAAGATTTCAGAAGAACTATCCTGCTCGGTAGCAGATATCTTGCTCGAGGAAGTAAATGCTTCGCTCGAAGTGCACTGGCTTGCTCAGAATCTATACTTAGTCATTTCTGGGAGGTTGAGAATATTTTAATCATTCTTTAGATCCAACAATATACCTTTCAAGCAATCTGCTACATCAGAGAACCAAACATATCGAAATGGATATACACTTTGTCAGGGAAAAGGCTTAGATCGGACATGTTCGAGTACTTCGTGTTCCATCAGCTTTTCAGTACGCTGACATTTTTTCCAAGGGTCTTCCACGACAATTGTTCGAATCATTCAGGTCGAGTTTAAACGCGCATTCATACTCCCGTTGAAACTGATGGGGGGATATTAACGGAAAATATATGATTTATATGACAGAGATACACGATATATGTCACATTGTTTATGATTATTCGGTTACTTTATTTAGTGAATTTAGTTTGGTAACTTTGGATTATATAATATCTTTGTAATGATTTAAGGGGCATATTGAGTATTACGATTATGTCAATTATCAAACTCCTTAAAAGAAGATTGGTGAACATCAAGAAGAATATTCGAATTAAGAAAGTTTTGATTTTTCAACAAACATGGTTATGTGAGCTCGACAATTTTATTTATAGTATGTTCATGACATCTATAGAAGATAATGAGAATGTAATCTTGGGTGTTCATTTTGATCCGGAGGTGTACATGTTACGCTTGTCTAACCGTTTAATGATACATGCTTCTTCCAAGCACATTGATGACATGATATTAGGGTTGTTCAAAAAGCTCGAGGCTCGAAGCTCGGGCTTGTGGCTCGCTCGAAAAAAGCTTGATTAAAACTAGCTATAAAAAATTGATTTGAAACATCCTGGGCTGATTTGAATCATTTTTGTAACTGAGTCAAAATCGACTCTGGCTCGGCTCGAGTCATGGCTAGGCTCATGGGCTCGATCTTAAGCTCTCTTAACTTTCAAAATCAAGCTAAAGCCTAACTAAGTTACCCCATTTAATTTCGAGCCCGAGCTCGAAAACACCCTGGGGACGACTCGGGCTCGACTCATGAAGAGCCCTACATGATATGTGTAACCAATTTTATTAAAGATATATCTAGTAGGACCCACTTAACACATTGAGTTTTCTTTTTTTCTTTGCCTCCCCTCCTAGCTCTAATTAGATGGTTAAAGTGTTTTTAAGAAACAAACATTTATCAATTAGCCATATTAATTCTAACCTAGCTCTAATTAGACGGTTAACCACAAAGCCCAAACCACCTCATTTTATTTTATTTTTACCAACCATTACACTCCCTACAAACATGTGGTTTATTTTAAACCCTTTTTTTACCGTTCAAAAAAACAAAAAAAAATAAAATAAACCCTTTTTTTAGCTACATAAAAAACCCAAACTCAAATATTATTAATCCATTTATTTATTTATTTAAAAACAATTTAAATTATTATATATTATTAAATAAGTAGGTTGGTTGCCTTTAAGCCTCTGCAGCATCTCCTTCTCTCTCTTCTCCGGCCATCATCTCCGCCGCGGACCGCCGTCGCCACCTTCAATGTATGTTCATTCCTTTATATAAAAATAAATAAATACCCATTTCCTAATTATTTTTAAATTTAACCATTCATTTTCTCTCTTTAGATTTCAAGATTACGACGGTCGACGGAGGCGGTCCGCCGTCGGTAATGGCGGACATCGTGAAACAGATCATCGCAAGACCCATTCAATTGGCCGACCAGATTATTAAAGAAACCGAATTCGCTTGCTCCTATAAACAAGATTGCGCCGATATTAAAGCCAAGACTGAAAAGCTCGCCGCTCTCCTCCGGCAGGCGGCGCGTGCCAGCAACGACCTCTATGAACGTCCCACGCGCCGCATCATAGATGACACCGAACAGGTCTTGGACAGAACATTACAGCTCGTGATTAAGTGCCGGGCCAATGGATTGAGCCGGCTTTATACGTTTATCCCTAAGGGCAGCGTCAAGAAACAATCGAATCAGATCGAGAATTCGGTCGGCGACGTGTCGTGGCTGCTTCGGGTCTCGACTCCCGCGAACGAGCGGGATGACGAGTATGTCGGGTTGCCGCCCATTGCCGCCAACGAGCCGATACTTTGTTTGGTGTGGGAACAAGTCGCCATCCTTTGTTGCGGGACCCTTGATGATCGGGCCGACGCGGCTGCGTCACTTGTCTCGTTGGCCCGCGACAACGAGAGGTATGGGCGCTTGATTATCGAAGAGGGCGGGGTGCCGCCACTTTTGAAATTAGCCAAGGAAGGGCGGATGGAAGGTCAAGAGAGCGCGGTTCGGGCTATTGGTCTACTCGGGCGTGATGCGGAGAGCGTGGAGCAAATCGTGAACGCGGGCGCTTGTGCGGTGTTCTCGAAAATATTGAAAGAAGGGCATATGAAGGTTCAAATTGTGGTGGCGTGGGCCGTGTCGGAGTTAGCCGCGAACTTCCCACCGTGCAAAGACCGGTTTCTGCAAACCAACACGATTCGGTTGCTTGTGAGTCATTTAGCATTCGAGACGATCGAAGAGCATAGCAAGTACACCATTAACAAGGTCTTTGCTATGGCGAATTCGGATAAAAGTGGGAAAGCCGCGCAAGGCGATGATGATAAGGTTCAGTGCCATGTTTCACGCCCGGGTGGTGGTCTGGACACTCTGGATATCCCTCGAGCCGTGTCCGTAAAATCCCCGAACCAACCTCAACAACGACGAGAAAAGAGTAGAAGGCGTGCTGCATTGACCGGTCAAAGCATTAAAGGGAGGGAGTTTGAAGATCCAGCTACGAAAACTGAAATGAAGGCCATGGCGGCTCGAGCCCTATGGCACCTATGTGCCGATAACTTTCCGATTTGTAAAACTATAACCGAGTCACGGGCACTTCTTTGTTTCACGGTACTTTTGGAAAAAGGTGAAGATGAAGTGAAGTACAATTCAGCAATGGCGCTTATGGAAATTACTGCAGTGGCTGAAAGCCATACTGAATTAAGACGTTCAGCCTTTAAGCCAACGTCCCCGACCGCTCGTGGGGTTGTCGACAAGCTGCTTAAAATTATTAACAAAGGGGTGTCTGATCTCCTCATTCCAAGCATCCAATCCGTTGGAAATTTAGCCCGGACTTTTCGGGCTACCGAAACCAGGATCATCCCTCCCTTAGTGAGGCTCCTTGACGAGAGGGAGAACGAGGTGTCCGCACAGGCAGCCATTGCATTGATTAAGTTTGCGTGCTCAGATAACTACCTACATGTGAACCATTGCAATGCGATATTAGAGGCGAAAGCACCCAAGTACTTGATTCAACTAACTTATTTCGGAGAACAAATGGCTCAAATACCGGCCTTGATCCTCCTTTGCTATATTGCGTTACACGTGCCCGATAGTGAAACATTAGCTCAAGAAGATGTGCATATTGTGCTTCAATGGGCTTTGAAACAAGGACATTTGATGCAAGATTCACAGCTAGAAACACTTGTTTTGGAAGCCAAACAGAGATTGGAGATCTATCAATCTCGAGCTTAACTTTTGATGAATATATTCGGTTTCGGCTTTCTTTATTTGTTCTTATTTCAGCTTACATATAGTTAGGGATCGTTACATAATCTTTTATCTATTGTTTTATTTGGTCACGGTATATACATATTGTGCATTTCGGTTAACTAAACTTATCAATATCAACACACAAACACAATACTTTCACATGACAAGTTATTAGCATAATCAATAATTAAAGATAGAACTTAACCATTACTTTCATGTTCTTGAGCATTACAAAATATAAGAATGTTACATAAAGATATTCTAGGTTGAACCTCCAACTACATTATTGATAAATTGCATACCAAACCATTCATACTGGTTGGTCAATATTTTAGAATTTTCATAATTTTGTTTTCTCTAAACTGACTATCCATATTTATCGTGGGAAATGCCATAAAAATAAATGCTACAACTTCGCATGAAATGAAGTTGTGTTCTTTGTAAACAGTACTTGCAACTTCGTCAAAATTTTTATACGTATTGTACTAAATCAACTTTTTTTTTTTTTGCATTTGGAATTTTATAAACGTTATGAAACACGTATAAAAAATATCTGGGTAGACAGAGGAGAAGGTTGATCATGGATTAAATTTATGAGAATCGTATAAATGTATAATAAAGAAAACATATAGTGATAGATTCTGTGAACTTATCCTCCTGTTTCTTTGGCTTATGTTATTACATATAATACTAATATGCCCCCTACTTTAAGCATGGACTACGAATACTTGCTTTTTTAATAGAAAAACTAGAAGTATATTTGCATGTTTTCAACATTTTAAAAGGTGCTCAAAGACTATCTTCAACAAATGGTGTTTTTGCAACAGTTACTGTTCCCTTTTTTTATTCTAAGTTGATTATGTCACTATAAAAGGTAGACGGGTTGCCTTTGCGACATCATAACATTTTCAAAATAGAGAGATCATGACACAAGTTGTGTTTAATAATTTCCTTCAATCTACACGGGAGGTAGAACGTCTAGATTCTCACTATCCACCGATAATATCAAATAAAAAGATCAAATTATTCGGGGTTGAGCTAGATCCTGACAAATTCCAATCACCTGTCGTCACAGGCTCACCGGAGAATTACAAGTCTTCCATGCTTGATTCCAAAGAGACAAAAAAGTTCGTGTGCCAATGTTGTTTCAAAGGGTTTGTAAACTCTCAAGCATTAGGTGGACATCAAAACGCGCATAAAACTGAACAGATGAAGAAGAAAAGGTGGTTGTTACAAGCTAGAAAAGCAGCCATCGAGAATTATCTCCAATCCTACGGCCAGTTTATTAGTAATCATGGTATTAACATAAGCTTTCATGGTCATTGTGCTGGTTATGAATTTAGTGAACCAGATGTTACTTTCGGTTGGTACAATGAAGATTTACTAAATTTAGTAGCCTTTAGGATACATATTATCCTGGTTACCACCAGCACGCACACACGTCAAGAAGGATGCATTCTTCATTATCAGATGATCCAAAGCAGGCTTGTAATCATCTAGATCTCCATTTGGCTCTAAGTTCATACTCCTTCAAGTAACCATTCAATTCTTTAAAACCATTTATCAGCTTGAACCATGAGATGGCATCTCTTAGATTTGTGTTACTATCTTAAAGATTCTTTCGAGTATCGAATCAAGCTTCTTTGCATGTACGTGTAGGTATGAAAATAGCATATATAATTAATAGATATTGATAAGGCGCTCTTCCTTTAGAGCAATGTTTTCAGACCCGGCCCGGACGTTGAGCCGAACGTCTTACCGGGTCAAAGGTCGGACCGACCCGGAAGGGCGGACCGGTGTTTGACCCGGATGATGTCATACATATATATATATATATATATTTATAATATTATTTTTTTCCATCAAATTTTATAAGATGAAGAATGAAAACTTTAAGGTCTAATTTGTTAAAAGCTTTTAACATTAAGGATGATAATTGTAACTTGTTAATAAAGTAAAAGAAATAAAAGGATGTGTTCTTCATCTTCATCTTCATCTAAGTCTGCTTACTAACCCTACAGCCGCCATTCTTATTATCACAGGTGAGTTTATCCATCTTCTCTCCATCTTCATCTCAATCTCAATCTTGATCCCAAACCTTTCATATTCATCTCCATCTGTTACTATAAGATTGAATTGCTTTTCTGGAATGCCATGTGGTTGTCGGAGACGCGATTCCAAGCAAACCAGGATCATGTTCATGCCGCGAGTTGGATCGGATATACCAAAACGAGTCCAAATCATAATAAAAAAAAATAAAAGAAATGCTTTTTCCGGTTCACCGGTTCCGGGCCGACCGCCACCCTGAAAACCCGGCCGGGTTTCTAGAAAACGGCTCAAATACCTGACCCGACCCGACCCGACCCGGTATAGGCACCGGGTCCCGGTCCGACCGGCCGGGCCGGGCCGGGTTTCAAAACGCTGCTTTAGAGGTCTGGTGATGCACATTGGTGTATTGGCATTATTAGGAACTTTGTTGTAACTAAAACCATGTAATTGTTTGTTTGGACATTCATAATAGCGACACATATTTCAAGTTTTATATTTGTATAATATTTCGATCTACAAGACTTTAATAAATATAGTCGTACGTTCATAAACAACCGATTCGAACGTACTAGTGAATAGTACGATCCTAAAAGCATCTTAGACTGCAACCTCATCCTGAGGTCCAGATGAAGTGGAAAGCCGCGGACCGGGGACTGTCCGGGCGGTGGGTTTGCAGCGAAGGACAAGAGTCGGATAAGGTGTGTGGGCTAGCGCCAGGCGGTGGGTTCGCAGCGAAGGACAAGAGTCGGACAAGGTGTGTGGGCTAGGCGCTAACAGCTGCAATCTTTTATAAATCTTAGGGTGTGTTTGGGTTTGGTTATTTAAGTGAAAAAGGACTTTTTGTTAAAAGAACTTGTTAAAATATGAATTTTTAAAAAAAAGTTTTTAAAAACATATTTAGATTAGCTTATGTGTTGGAGAAAACCAAAATGTTCAAAAAGGATACTCTTTTCTAAAATGAGTGTAATGGGTTTTGAGGGTTATAGGGGTGTAATATGTAAATCAACCCATTAAATTAATAAGTTACATATTCCAGACTTTTTAAAACCCTTTCATTTTGCATTTTTCATAAGTTAAAATCCATAAGGCTTTATGGTTTGCCAATCACCTTATACACCTTATTAACTTTCCAAAAAGTTTATAAGTTATAAGTTGATGAAAATAAGGCATCCCAAACACCCCCATAATCTTATCTTATCTTACTATACTAATAAACAAAAATAATTATGCTTAGTTGTCTTAAGTTCCTAACCATACTCAATCCTAGCATAAAATTCTCTTCTAATCTTCTAATCTCTCTTCTCCTTAATCCATGCTATTCATGGGTCATGGGTAAAAATGGTTTAACCCATGAGTTACAACATCTAACTAATATATTAAAGCAACACAACTTTATCCACATGTCCTTCACCTAGGTTGTCCAAATAGGCTTCTATGTCATCAGCCTTCCATAAATCTAATTTTCACAAATTCACAATAAAATTTTAATCAATAATATTGACTTTTATATTTTTGTAACTTATTAATATAATTATGATATTAATTATTCTAATTATTGCTAGAATTAAAAAAACTTATTTAATTTACTAGGCTTAAATTGTTCATCGTTTCTTTCTTAAAAGGCACATGCTTTGTTCAAAAATCATAACGCTCCCCATCGTTTGTAACCAGGTTCTTCATGATTTGTCAGTTTCATAATCCAAACAACATCAAATATGTTCATCGTTTGAAATTATTAGGTATTATTTATATTTTAGTGTTTAATCGATTTTTGTGAAGAACAACATCAAATTGATTCACTGTTATTGGATTTAGGGTTTAACTGCATGATTTTTTTATACTAACGGTTAATAGATTTGATATTTAGTCTATTCCTATTAATCGATTTATGCTTTTTGTTCTCATATTATAAGTTATAAAGATGTTTTAACTTTTTATTTATCTTTGTTAGTATTTGTATGGGTTTGTATTTGAATTAAAGTAACAATTTAATGTCTCATAATTTATGTAAAGATATTATTTTTATATGAATATGACATTTGCATTTTACTAGATTTATAATTTACACATATATATTACATTTTAAATATGTTCTACCCGTGTGTAATACGCGCACTATCCTAGTTTTCAATATATTTCAATATGTTATTCACACATTAATGACCATTTATAACAATTTAACATCTAAAATATAATTATCTCAACATATACTTTACTTTTTATTAAAGAAATCAACATTTTTTAACAATAAGAACTCGTGAATTCAGTTTGAATTATGAAAAGCTTCTCACTTCGTATATATAAAGTTTTAATTATGCTATTTAATTTAAATTTTCAATTAATGTGATTATTTAGTTTTGAATATTTAATTTATTTTTTCTTAACATAATCATTCTGAAAAACTTTTAAACATTAAAACCATGATTAATTATACCTAAAAAAATTGGAGTCCTACAATTCATGTTTTTTGATGAAAACTTATAAATCCCATTTTTTGCTTTTTGAAAACCGTCAATTCCAGTTTTTTGGATTTTATAAACATTTATCATATTCAAACGGTTTTTTCCTCACGGTATTGAACTTTTAGACACGTACCAAATTATTCCATGTGCTTCTATTTTTGATTTATTATTATTGTTATGAGCCCATTTGAATATGTTTTCACTATTTCTTCGCACTCATAGCAATATTTAATTTTTTTCTAGGTAATATGAATGTAAATTCGAAATTTTAGACTTCTTATTGTTTGTACTATATAATTATTTTTTTTATATTTAATTTTGTGTCTTTATTTCAGGTAATGGACTTTATTATTCTTTTTTCATTTGACAAATCTCGTAGATAAATAAAAAACAACTTTTTAGGGGTGTTTGGGATTCCTTGTTTTACCTCCTTATAACTTTTTCCATAGGTTAATAAGTTGCAACTTTGTAACTTATTAACTTATCCCCAACAATAACACACAAAATCAAATACCTTATAACTTTTTCAAAAGTTAATAAATCATAGGTTACTAAAAATAAGCAATCTCACACACCCCTTAAATACAAAAAGTAACCAACGGCTACTTCAATTTTATTTATATTTTTAAAATAATAATTCAATAAATAAAATCTATAAATAACCTTTATACATCTTCATAAATGATATAAGGCTAAATATATATAAATCCTTGTATATTTAATATAATATTTTATTAGTTTTCGTTCGGTTTTAATTAGAATTTGTATATTACTAATTTATTTGAATATTTTAGGTTCCGGGTTTCAATCATGTCGAAAAGAGAGCGAAATACAAGTGAAAACAAGCAAAATGGGAGAAGGCCCGTCGCACGGCACTTTGGGCTCAGTTTTCTAGAATCTTCTAAAAATATTAAGTCTACGGGCTCATATTTCTAGAATCTTCTACTAATTTTAAGTTTATGGGCCCTGAAAGTCTATATAAACACCCATAAACTTAACCCTAACCATAACCTAAATGCCCTAGCCAACTTGGACGAATTTGGGAGCTCAAAAGGAGATCTTTTGAAGGCAAAGAATCAGCCGGCAATGTGCTTATCATCTAAGGGCGAAAACCACGGGTTTTATCGCCTTTAATCTTCCGTTCTTATTTATTTTCGTCAGGAATTCCTTTATTATTGTTTTGTTTTATTTTATGATGCTAAGCTAAACATTATAGACTGCCTAGGCTTATGATGAACCTATTTTGACGTTGTGATTTGATTTGGGATTTAGTTATCGTTATGGTTTTATGATTTAGTAAAAGGTTTTATCATATTGAATTAATGCATATGGATACTTAGGATTATTTGATTAATTTTTATTGTTCCATAGTTGTCATGATTATTGTTTGTCATTATGATAGGTAGCTATTAGGTCAATTACTTTGTGTCCTTGATTATTTTATGATTGATTTGCAATAAGATCATAGGAATAATAATTATTAATTAAATAAACCTAAGTGTGCTTCTAACCTAAATCTGTAAAGTGCTAGGTTATTGATAGATCTTTATTATTTGATCTTTATTATTATTGTCTACTGAATCAATTAAATATAGTAAATTGCCTTTGATTTCCGCGCTGTAAGGTAGAATTTCGTATAAAGGAATTAAGTCATAATTAATTAGGTGACCGTAAGGAAACTTGA